>NC_140988.1:1655374-1889886 GCF_052327205.1 Somniosus microcephalus | reverse complement strand
AGGGAGAGAGAGGGGGTGAAGAGAGTGGGAAGAGAGGGGGGAAGAGAGGGGGGAGAGAGGGGGGAAGAGAGAGAGGGGTGTGAGAGAGAGGGGGGAAGAGAGAGGGGGTGAGAGAGAGGAGGGGAAGAGAGAGGGGGGAAGAGAGAGGGGGAAGAGAGAGGGTGGAAGAAAGAGGGGGAAGAGAGGGAGGGGGTAGAGAGAGCGGGGTGAAGAGAGAGGGGGTGAAGAGAGAGGGGGAAGAGAGAGGGGGAAGAGAGGGGAGGGGGAAGAGAGAGGGGGAAGAGAGAGGGAGGGGAAGAGAGGGGGGAGAGAGAGGGGGGTGAAGAGAGAGGGGGAAGAGAGAGTGGGGGAAGAGATAGGGGGGGAAGAGAGAGTGGGGAAGAGAGATGGCGGAAGAGAGAGGGGGGAAGAGAGAGGGGGGGGAAAGAGAGTGGGGTGGGGGGAAGAGAGAGGGGTGTGGGGAAGAGAGAGGGGGGAAGAGAGAGTGGGGGAAGAGAGAGGGGGGAAGAGGGAGGGGCTGAAGAGAGAAGGGGGGAGAGAGAGGGGGGGAAGAGAGAGGGTGGGGGAAGAGAGGGGGGAAGAGAGAGGGGGGAAGAGAGGGGGAAGAGGGGGGAAGAGAGAGTGGGGGGGAAGAGAGGGGGGGAAGAGAGAGGGGTGGAAGAGAGGGGGGAAGAGAGGGGGGAAGAGAGAGGGAGGAAGAGAGGGGGGGAAGAGAGAGGGGGGAAGAGAGAGGATAGCAAACTGAGAAAAACCTTGACAATGTACAGACTTAGTGAACATAGCCTGGCGATCGAAAAAGGCAGACACAGACAGACCCGGCTGCCAAGAGAGGACAGGATATGCTCTCACTGCAGTCAGGGAGTGATGGAGACAGAGATGCACTTCCTCACAGCTTGTGGAAAATATCAGGGGCATCAGGGAGAATTTCTACCAAAAATTCTCACAAATATGCCCTGAATTCAGAAATTTGAATTACGACCAAAAACTTCCATACCTACTAGGGGAACAGAGAAACTGTGTAACCTTAGCGGCACGCTATGTTACAGCTTGCCATAAACAGAGGGACAACCAGTAAACCTAAGAAAAGAGTATATACAAATTATACGAATGTATATTTATACACTCAGGGATATATCTGTTTATACACTGTATGAATAGATCTGCGTTTATGTGTTCAACCATAATTGTTTTTCGATGCTTTGGCAACATAAGATGTACCTTATCATGCCAATAAAGCGATTTGAATTGAATTGAATTGAGAGGGGGGGGAAGAGAGAGGAGGAGGAGGGGGGCGGGAAGGAGAGAGAAGGGGGGGAGAAGAGAGAGAAGGAGGGGGGAGAAGAGAGAGAAGGAGGTGGGGGGAGGAGAGAGAGAAGGAGGGGGGGAGAAGAGAGAGAAGGGGGGGAGAAGAGAGAGAAGGAGGGGGGGAGAAGAGAGAGAAGGAGGGGGGAGAAGAGAGAGAAGGAGCGGGGGGGAGAAGAGAGAGAAGGAGCGGGGGGAGAAGAGAGAGAAGGAGGGGGGAGAAGAGAGAGAAGGAGGGGGGAGAAGAGAGAGAAGGAGGTGGGGGGAGGAGAGAGAGAAGGAGGGGGGAGAAGAGAGAGAAGGAGGTGGGGGGAGGAGGAGAGAGAAGGAGGGGGGGAGAAGAGAGAGAAGGAGGTGGGGGGAGAAGAGAGAGAAGGAGCGGGGGGAGAAGAGAGAGAAGGAGGGGGAGAAGAGAGAGAAGGAGGGGGGAGAAGAGAGAAAAGGAGGTGGGGGCGAAGAGCCTGTGAGAGACTGAACCTGGTAAAGAGAGTCCTCGTTGTGGAAAGCGAAGGAGAGACAGTCTATGATGAACTCATGAAAGAGTACAACGACCTATTTCAGGGGTCTAGGCTGCCTTCCAGGAGAACACATGATCAGAGTAGATAAAAGTATGCCAACGGTCATACATCCATGCAGAAAAGTTCCGTTTGCTCTTCAAAAGCAATTGAAGGCAGAGTTGGACAGGATGGAAAGCCTGAATGTGATTCAGAAGATAGATGAGCCAACTGAGTGGGTGAGTTCCCTCGTCGTAGTGGACAAAAAGAATGGAAAGCTCAGAATTTGCCTGGATCCAAGAGATCTAAACAGAGCAATAAAGAGAGAGCACTTCAAGCTTCCTACACATGAGGAAATCATGTCACAGTTTGCAAATGCAAAGTATTTCAGCAAGTTAGATGCATCATCAGGATTTTGGCAGATGAAACTGGACAAGGCAAGTTCAAGACTGTGCACGTTCAACAGTCCATTTGGCAGATACAGATTCCTAAGGTTACCATTTGGCATTGCCTCAGCTCCTGAAGTGTATCACAAAACTATCCATATGATCTATGAGCACCTGGAGGGAGTTGATACATCAATGGATGACATCATAGTATGGGGAACCACGAGAACTGAGCGTGATGAGAGACTGAAAAAAGTGCTGGAAGCAACAAGGAAAACAAACCTGAAGCTGAATAGAGAGAAATGCCAGCTCGGGGTGACAGAACTGACATTCGTGGGAGATATCCTTAGCAGTGAGGGCATCAGACCAGATTCCAGAAAGGTGTCCGCCATTGAGAATATGCCAAAGCCACAATGCAAAAAGGATGTGCAGAGGTTTAATGGAATGATCAACTACATGGGTAAATTCATATCCAACCTCTCAGAAAAGATGGCGCCACTGAGACGACTAACTGAAAAGAACATAGAATGGGAATGGAATCATGAGCATGAGAAGTCATGGAGCAATCTAAAGAAACTGCTCACAGAGGAACCAGTTCTGAGGTTTTATGACCCAGCGAGACCCATCAAGATATCATCAGATGCATCACAGAGTGGGCTCGGTGCCGTTCTTCTGCAAAAATATGACTACTGGCAACCTATTGCATATGCATCGCGCTCAATGACAGACGCGGAGACGCGATATGCTCAAATAGAAAAGGAGCTGCTCAGCATCACATACGCCTGTGAAAGATTTCACCAGTTTGTGTCAGGACAAGCAATCAGTGTAGAGACTGACCATAAGCCCTTGATTGCATTGTTCCAAAAGCCACTAAATAGCTGTCCGCTTAGAATACAAAGAATGATGATCAGGCTGCAACGCTATACACTGAATGTTGCGTACACACCGGGTAAGCTGATGTATACAGCAGACACGTTGTCCAGAGCTGTAGACCCAAGAGAGCCCGCAAACACCAAAATGGATGAAAAAGTGAACGCTTACATGGACATGATCACAAGTGCACTGCCCATAGCAGATGCAAAAATGGAGCTCATAAAGACTGAGACAAACAAAGATGAAACAATGAGACGACTGAGGAAAAGCATCTTGGATGGATGGCCCAACATGAAGCAAGACTGCTCACCTGACATGGCAGAGTACTGGAACTGCAGGGCAGAACTATCAGTGGTCGAAGACATCATCTACAAAGGAAGTAAAATAGTTATCCCAAAGAGTCTGAGAAAAGAGATGCTAAAGAGGATCCATGGAGGACATCTGGGAATCAAAAAGTGTAAGAAAAGAGCACGAGAGGTGATGTACTGGCCACGAATCAACCAAGATGTGACAAATGAGGTGTCAAACTGCACAATATGCCTGAAATATCAAGCAAGCAATCCTGCAGAACCACTAAAGCCACACCCAGCACCAGACAGGCCTTACCAGAAGGTAGGCGCTGACCTATTTGTATGTCAAGGGAAGGACTATCTTGTAGTCACAGACTATTACTCCCTGTATCCAGAGGTGTGTAGACTGTACACCACCACTGCAGATGCTGTGATAACATGTATGAAAGCCATATTCTCCAGACATGGCGTGGCAAGCGAGGTCTTCACAGACAACAGACCCCAGTTTTACAATGCAAGTTTCCGACACTTTGCCAAAGAGCGGGACTTTGTCCACACAACATCAAGTCCTCACTTTCCACAGTCCAATGGACTAGTGGAAAAATCGGTCCAGACAGTGAAAAGACTGATGTACAAGGCAAAAGACAGTGGAATTGACTTCTACCAGAGCATGCTTGTATACCGCACAACGCCGCTCGAGTGTGGTATGTCACCAGCCCAACTCCTTATGGGACGTCTGCTAAGGTCAAACCTACCCATCCCGGAGAACCTCCTGAAAACAAAAGAGGGGGAGAAAGTGAGGAAGTTCAAAGAACAACAGAAAGAAAAGCAAAAGTACTACTATGACAGAGGAACACAAAACCTACCTAAACTCCACACTGGTGACCAAGTAAGGTTCAAAGACAAAACAAACATATGGACTCAGAAGGGAACTGTCCTGAGTGAAGTCCAACCAAGATCATACACCATTCAGACAGATGAGGGTGCTGTGCTGCGAAGAAATCATCGGGATCTTCTCATGGGACCAGCCACAGCAGGTCAAAAGACTGATACTGTTGAACAACCTGATCACACAGCTGAGAAATCATCATCTGAGGCAACAACTCAGATTCAAGGACAATCAATCAGAAAATCCTCAAGACACGTGAAGCCTCCTGAGAGACTCATTGAGCAAGTTTAAGGACTCTTGTTATAGAAGGAAGTAATGTTATCTTATTCTCTCTTCAAGTTCTAGTGTATTTACATATTTCATGTGAACACACAAAACAAGGTTAAAAAACCTTGATAATGATAATGATAATGTAAGTTCATTAAGTGTTACAGTTAAAATGCAGAGTAATACAAAGAAAACATGTTGTTAGATAAAAGTAAAATACTTTTGTTTTAAGAAAGGGAGATGTAATGATATCAGCAAATAGTGATGGTATTTGCCTGTTTGATTATTATGCCTTACCAGCATATTTGCCTGTTTGATTATTTATGCCTTACCAACAGAGGGCATGTGAGAGAGACAGTTTAGTTTTAGTTTCGTTTTAGATGGATCTCTAAGATGGTGTCTCCTGTAATGCTGTTAACTTAGTTGAACAAACTTTAGATTAAAAGACATTCTCTTTCATCAATGTGTCGTCATTGAACCCACATAGAAATCAATACAGGGAGAAGAGAGAGTAGGAGGGGTGGGGGAGAAGAGAGAGAAGGAGGGGGGGGAGAAGAGAGAGAAGGAGGGGGGAGAGAAGGAGGGGGGGAGAGAAGGGGGGGGAGCGGGTGCCGGTTCCGGGGGGGCGGGTTTCTGTCCTCGGGCTCTGGGCCCCCGCGGGGATGATTTGAAGATTTGGGGAATGGCGGCGGTTTTGGTTCTTTCCCTGTTGCGGCCCCGGGGAGAGACGCTGCGGCCCGTCACCCGCTGTAACCCGAGGCCGGGGCTCTGCGGACAGAGCCGGGCCCGTGCCTGAGGGAAAGTCCGCGGCCCCGGGCCCACCTGGCCGGGCCTCGCTCCTCATCCTGCCCACCGCTCCGGCCACTCGCTCTGGCCAGCGTGTCCACCCATCCCCGGTCACCAGAAACCATCCCCGGTAACTAGCAACCACTCCCGGTAACCAGAAACCACCCTCGGTAACCAGCAACCACCCCCGGTAACTAGCAAGCACCCCCAGTAACCAGAAACCATCCCCGGTAACCAGAAACCGTCCCTGGTAACCAGCAACCGTCCCTGGTAACTAGCAACCACCCTGGTAACCAGAAACAACCCCCAGTAACCAGAAACCATCCCCGGTAACTAGCAACCACCCCGGTAACCAGTAACCACCCCCGGTAACCAGAAACCATCCCCGGTAACCAGAAACTGTCCCCGGTAACTAGCAACCACCCCTGGTAACCAGAAACCATCCCCGGTAACCAGAAACCATCCCCGGTAACCAGAAACCGTCCCTGGTAACCAGAGAACGTCCCCGGTAACTAGCAACCACCCCTGGTAACCGGAAACCATCCCCGGTAACCAGTAACCACCCTCGGTAACCAGAAACCATCCCCGGTAACTAGCAACCACCCCCGGTAACCAGAAACAATCCCCAGTAACCAGAAACCATCCCGGTAACTAGAAAGAGGGATAAACCCGGCAACTACAGGCCAGTCAGCCACATGTTGATGGTGGGGAAACTTTGAGAGACCACTCGCTCCGGCCAGCGTGTCCACCCGTCCCCGGTCACCAGAAACCATCCCCGGTAACTAGCAACCACCCCCGGTAACCAGAAACAACCCCCAGTAACCAGAAACCATCCCCAGTAACTAGCAACCACCCCGGTAACCAGTAACCACCCCCGGTAACCAGAAACCATCCCCGGTAACTAGCAACCACCCCTGGTAACCAGAAACCATCCCCGGTAACCAGAAACCATCCCCGGTAACCAGAAACCGTCCCTGGTAACCAGAGAACATCCCCAGTAACTAGCAACCACCCCTGGTAACCAGAAACCATCCCCGGTAACCAGTAACCACCCTCAGTAACCAGAAACCATCCCCGGTAACTAGCAACCACCCCCAGTAACCAGAAACCATCCCCGGTAACCAGAAACCATCCCGGTAACTAGAAAGAGGGATAAACCCGGCAACTACAGGCCAGTCAGCCACATGTTGATGGTGGGGAAACTTTGAGAGACCTTAATCCGGGACAAAGTTAATTTGCATTTGTAAAAATATGGGCTAATAATTGAAAGCCAGCACGGATTTGTTAAAGGCAAATCGCATTTAACTAACTTGATTGAGTTCTTTGATGAAGTAACTGAGATGCTTGATTAGGGTAGCATGGTTGATATGTAAATGGACTTTCAAAAGGCGCTTGGTAAAATACCACATACAGGAAACTCTTTTTTATCCGACACCGACGGGACTGGCGTGGTGCCGGTTTATCAAAAAGTCCGGATTACAGAGAGGTATAGTAAAAGGTACGAGAGTCCCGTACACGGCCACAGATCCAGGAACGGCCACTAATATGAAGTAAAACTTACCTGAACCTACTCCTGCATTTTGCCAGTTAACAAAGACTTCCGGTTATTTAGGTGCCGGTAAATCGAGAGTTTCCTGTAATCGACTTGTTAGCAAAATTAAAGCCTATGGGATTGAAGGGACAAGAGCAGCATGGGTACAAAATTGCCTAAAGGACAGAAGGCAGAGAGTAGTGGTGAACTAACAACAGAAAATGCTGGAAATACTCAGCAGGCCAGGCAACATCCGTGGAGAGAGAAACAGTTAACGTTTCAGGTCTGGGACCCTTCACTGGAGGGAAGTATACAGTGGTGTTCCCCAGGGGTTGGTATTAGGACCACTGCTCTTTTCATATATATTAATGACCTGGACTTGGGTATACAGGGCATCATTTCAAAGTTTGCAGATGACACAAAACTCGGAAATGTAGTAAACAATGAAGAGGATGGTAACAGACTTTTCAAGAATTTGTTTATGGGATGTGGGTGTCCCTAATTGCCCTTGAGAGGTTGGTGGTGAGCTGCCTTCTTGAACCATTGCAGTCCATGTGGTGAAGGTACTCCCACAGTGCTGTTAGGTAGGGAGTTCCAGGATTTTGACCCAGTGACAATGAAGGATCGGCGATATATTTTCAAGTCAGGATAGTGTGTGACTTGGAGGGGAACTTGGAGGTGGTGGTGTTCCCATGCGCCTGCTGCCCTTGTCCTTCTAGGTGGAAGAGGTCGCGGGTTTGGGAGGTACTGCCGAAGAAGCCTTGGTGAGTTGCTGCAGTGCATCTTGTAGATGGTACACACTGCAGCCATGGAACGAGGGAGTGAATGTTTAAGGTGGTGGATGGGGTGCCAATCAAGCGGGCTGCTTTGTCCTGGATGGTGTCGAGCTTCTTGAGTGTTGTTGGAGCTGCACTCATCCAAGCAAGTGGAGAATATTCCATCACGCTCCTTACTTGTGCCTTGCAGATGGTGGAAAGGCTTTGGGGAGTCAGGAGGTGAGACATTCGCTGCAGAATACCTAGCCTCTGACCAGCTCTTGTTGCCACATATTTATGAGGCTGGTCCAGTTAAGTTTCTGGTCAGTGGTGACCCCCAGGATGTTGATGGTGGGGGATTTGGCGATGGTAATGCCATTGAATGTCAAGGGGCAGTGGTTAGGCTCTCGCTTGTTGGAGATAGTCATTGCCTGGCACTTCTGTGGCGCGAATGTTACCTGCCACTTATCAGCCCAAGCCTGAATGTCGTCCAGGTCTTGTTGTATGTGGGCATGGACTGCTTCATTATCTGAGGAGTTGTGAATGGCGCTGAACACTGCAGTCATCAGCGAACATCCCCATTTCTGACCTTATGTTGGGGGGAAGGTCATTGATGAAGCAGCGGAAGATGTTTGGGCCTAAGCTGTGATGATTGACCT
Organism: Somniosus microcephalus; assembly: GCF_052327205.1. Lineage (NCBI taxonomy): Eukaryota > Metazoa > Chordata > Chondrichthyes > Squaliformes > Somniosidae > Somniosus > Somniosus microcephalus. Next base: position 1,881,654 of record NC_140988.1, on the reverse strand, counting down.
TCAACCACCACAACCATCTTCCTTTGTGCTAGGTATGACTCCAGCCAGTGGAGCGTTTTTCCCCCGATTCCCATTGACTTCAGTTTTACTAGGGCTCCTTGATGCCACACCTGGTCAAATGCTGCCTTGATGTTAAGGGCTGTCACTCTCACCTCAGTTCTAGAATTCAGCTCCTTTGTCCATGTTTGGACCAAGGCTGTAATGAGGTCGGGAGCAGAGTGGTCTTGGCGGAACCCAAACTGGGCATCAGTGAGCAGGTTATTCGTGAGTAAGTGCTGCTTGATAGCACTGTTGATGACACCTTCCATCATTTTGCTGATGATTGAGAGTAGACTGATGGGGCAGTAATTGGCCGGATTGGATTTGTCCTGCTTTTTATGGACAGGACATACCTGGGCAGTTTTCCACATTGTCGGATAGATGCCAGTGTTGTAGCTGTACTGGAACAGCTTAGCTAGAGGCGCGGCTAATTCTGGAGCACAAGTCTTCAGCACGACAACCGGGATGTTGTCGGGGCCCATAGCCTTTGCTGTATCCAGTGCGCTCAGCCGTTTCTTGATATCATGTGGAGTGAATCGAATTGGTTGAAGACTGGCTTCTGTAATGGTGGGGACCTCAGGAGTAGGCTGATACGGATCATCCACTTGGCACTTCTGGCTGAAGATGGTTGCAAACACTTCAGCCTTGTCTTTTGCACTCACATGCTGGGCTCCACCATCATTGAGGATGGGGATATTCATGGAGCCTCCTCCTCCTGTTAGTTGTTTAATGGTGCACCACCATTCATGACTGGATGTGGCAGGACTGCAGAGCTTTGAGCTGATCCATTGATTGTGGGATTGCTTAGCCCTGTCTATAGCATGCTGCTTCCACTTTTTAGCGTGCATGTAATCCTGTGTTGCAGCTTCCCCAGTTTGGCACCTCATTTTTAGGTATGCCTGGTGCTGCTCCCAGCATACTCTTCCACATTCCTTATTGAACCAGGGTTGGTCCCCTGGCTTGATGGTAATGGTAGAGTGAGGGATATGCTGGGCCATGAGGTTACAGATTGTGGTGGAATACAATTCTGCTGCTGCTGATGGCCCACAGCGCCTCATGGATGCCCAGTTTTGAGCTGCTAGATCTGTTCTGAATCTATCCCATTTAGCACGGTGGTAGTGCCACACAACACAATGGAGGGTGTCCTCAGTGTGAAGATGGGACTTCGTCTCCACAATGACTGTGCGGTGGTCACTGCTACCAATACTGTCATGAACAGATGCATCTGCGACAGGTAGATTGGTGAAGACGAGGTCAAGTGGGTTTTTCCCTCGTGTTGGTTCTCACCACCTGTCGCAGGCCCAGACTGGCAACTATATCCTTCAGGACTTGGCCAGCTCGGTCAGTAGTGGTGCTACCAAGCCACTCTAGGTGATGGACATTGAAGTCCCCCACCCAGATTACATTCTGTGCCCTTGCTACACTCAGTGCTTCTTCCAAGTGCTGTTCAACATGGAGGAGTACTGATTCATCAGCTGAGGGAGGTGGTAATCAGCAGGAGGTTTCCTTGCCCATGCTTGACTTGAAGCCATGAGACTTCATGGGGTCTGGAGTCAATGTTGCGGACTCCCAGGGCCACTCCTTCCCGACTGTATACCACTCCTGGTGGGTCTGTCTTGCCGGTGGGACAGGACAAACCCAGGGATGGTGATGGAGAAGTCCGGGACATTGGCTGAAAGGTATGATTCTGTGAGTATGACTATGTCAGGCTGTTGCTTGACTAGTCTGTGGGACAGCTCTCCCAATTTTGGCACAAGTCCCCAGATGTTGGTGAGGAGGACCTTTGCAGGGTTGACTGTTGCCATGTCCGTAGCCGGTGCCGAGTGGTCCGTCCGGTTTCGTAGCAGTTTGTTACAACTGAGTGTCTCGCTCGGCCATTTCAGAGGGCAGTTAAGAGTCACCACATTGCTGTGGGTCTGGAGTCACATACAGGCCAGACCAGTGTAATCACAGATTACCCAAAGGGTCTTTGGAGTTGTAAGGCTTTTTATTAAAGAGCTATAGTTTAAAGCATAATCAGATATTACTACATGTGATTGGAAATAGATGCAGTATACATGCAACCCGTGACAGATGAGGGCGATCTACGGCCCTGGAATGGAACGAAACAACCGGATGGACTGTTGTTGGAGGTGTTAGGCCATCAGCCACCTCAGAGGCTAAATTTGACCAAGGTGTTAGGCTGTAGCCACCTCGGGGAAGCCTTCAGCCCCTAACTGCCTGATTTCCCCTCACGGTCGTCCATATTTAGTTATTTCGGTGGGCTGGTGATTACCTGGCATCAATCATTTGTTCCCCATCTGTTGTCTAATTCCAAGGGAGTGGCTACCTATGACAGCCCCCTCCCAATCTCATAAGGTCATTTTCCTCCTTATCTCTGTTCTAAAGGTCTTGTTGACCTCTTGTAGAGGGCTTGTTTATCCTACAGCTCCTTGCTGCATCCTGTATCATGCTTAGTTATGCCCACTCGAATGCCTGTTTTTGTGTTCTGACCTTATAATTCAACTCTCTGTACAGTTATTTTTCCTGACATGACTGGAATCTTTCTGTTTCATCAACTTAGGCAAACTGCTGATCTAGGGAACCCGTAACAGACTGTTATTTCTTTCAATCCGCAATTTCTTACACCAGGTAAGGACGGCAGACTTCCTTCCCTAAAGGGCATTAGTGAACCAGATGGGTCTTTACGACAAGTTGATAGTTTCATGGTCAGCATTACTGACACTAGCTTTTTATTCCAGATTTATTTAATTAATTGAATTTAAATTACCCAGCTGCCGTGGTGGGATTTAAACTCACGTCTGCCAGGGTCATTAGTCCAGGCTTCTGGATTACTAGCCCAATGACATTACCACTACGCTACCGTTCCCACGATAGCAGGAGGACATAAACTGACTGGTGAAATAGGCAGAAACATGGCAGATGAAATTTAACACATCGAAGTGTGTAGTGATCCATTTTGATAGCAAGAATGAGGAGAGGCAATATGAACTAAATGGTACAATTTTAAAGGGGGTGCAGGAAGAGAGACCTGGAGATGTATGTACACAAGTCTTTGAAGGTAGCAGACAAGTTGAGAAGGCTGTTAAAAAGGCATATGGCTTTATAAATCGAGGCATAGAGTACAAAAGCAAGGAAGTTGTGCTAAACCTTCATAAAACACTGGTTACGCCTCAGGTGGAGTATTGTGTTCAATTCTGGGCACCACACTTTAGGAAGGCTGTCAAGGCTTTAGAGAGGGTGAGGAAGAGACTAGATTAGTACCAGAAAAGAAAAGAAAAAGACTTACATTTATATAGCGCCTTTCACGACCATCGGACATCTCAAAGCGCTTTACAGCCAATGAAGTACTATTTGAAGTGGAGTCACTATTGTAATGTGGGAAACACGACAGCAAGCTCCCACAAACAGCAATGTGATAATGACCAGATAATGTTTTTTTTTTGTTATGTTGGTTGAGGGATAAATATTGGCCAGGACACCGGGGATATTTCCCCTGCTCTTCTTCAAGATAGTGCCATGGGATCTTTTACATCCACGTGAGAGCAGACAGGGCCTCGGTTTAACATCTTATCCAAAAGACGGCACCTCCAACAGTGCAGCACTCCCTCAGCACTGCACTGGAGTTTTCAGCCTAGCTTTATGTGCTAACCTTCTGACTCAGAGGCAAGTGTGCTACCCACTGAGCCACGCGATGAAAGACTTCAGTTAGGTGGAGAAACTGAGCTTGCTCTCCTTAGAGCAGAGAAGGTTAAGGGAAGATTTGATAGAGGTGTTCAAAATCATGAATGGTTTTGATGAGTAAATAAGGAGAAACTGTTTCCAGTGGCAGAAGAGTCGGTAACCAGAGGACACAGATTAAGGTAATTGGCAAAAGTTCCCATATCTCACCTTAAATATAATCAAATATTTATACCACTTCTTCAATGTTTATGTTGGTGGGCAAAAGAAAATGTGTTCAATGTCCCTGCTGTCTGCAAAAGGAACCTACTTCTATGCTTACCCATCAGCTGCTCAGAGACAGGGGAAAAGCATGGAGGAGACACAACGTAACCCTCAGAGACACATTTACTCTCGCTGCATTACAAGCCCAAGGGGGTGTCACCAGCGCAAGCTAAATCGCTCAGAACTACCTGGCTTCAGGATTTATAGACTGAGGTTTCCCCCACTATGTGGAAGAAATTTTACAAGGACAGAGACAATTATCTTGGACTGATTTGCATTAGGAATTTTTGACTGTCACCTCTACGGTAGTAGATACTGTTCTGAGAGGGTTTTGTTCCCAGACAACCTGATCACAGAATAGTAATAGCATCTAGTACGATGCCTGACAATTGGACCATCCATTGTTTTCAACAAGGGTAACAATTCAAATTTATGGAGAATCTTAAAGGAGAAAAGCAAAGGAAATAAAACTGCATAAAGCCACACAAAAGCATTTAATATTTTATTTAAACCACAGATACAGTTTTAGTAATCAGCCCCTGAATTGCAAAGTCTATTTTGAATATAGAGTGTGGCCTGGATTCTTTTGCCTGCCCAGTGGATTTGGGGCAGGTATAATGTAAAATTGCTCGGGTACAAACTTCTCCTTGTCCTTGACTTTCTTGGCATATCCCAATTTCCTGCTTCCCAGTGATGGACACTATGCCCATCGACACCCCATTTCCTGCTTCCCAGGCTCAGCGACGGACATTGTGCCCATTGACACCCGTTCCTGCTCTCTGGGCCCAGCGATGGACACTGTGCCTATCTACATATAGGTGGGCATATGGAAAGTCAATGCAAATGGGGAAACTATGTCCTCTAACATCTCTCCCCCACCCTGTGTCACTGCCAGGCTGAACGAGTCAGTCTCGGGTCTCTGGTTTACCAAGGGCAGAGCAGGGAGATGCGTGAATTTGTTTTGGGCTTCACTGCCTTACAGTTACCCAGTGATAGTTTGCACAGGCCCAAAGAGGCCACCTTCACCCCTACACCATGGCAGGCCCCAAACCTCCACCCCCATTTCAGTGGGATTTCTGGACAGTGGCCAGGGTTCCGACCTCCAATATTCAAATGACCCCAAGACCAGAAGACCAGTCGGGTGAAAGTCCTGTCCGCCACCCCCCCCACCCATCCCCCAACAACAACCCCCGGAGATGTGCCCCAAGTAAAAAAAAGCATGGAAAATCTTAAGTTGTAGCATTTACGCCAATGAACAGAGCGGGTCTACTCTGGGTGATATATTGGAATCTGCTCTGGGTGATATATTGGAATCTGCTCTGGGTGATATATTGGAATCTGCTCTGGGTGATATATTGGAAGTGGACTCATCAGCGATAAAACATAATTAATTGCATTACCTCCACTCAATAATTCTGTAAGATTCCAATGTTCCTCCACTTAAACCAAAATGTTTCACTATTCCCAATCAAAGGTGACTATAATCACCTGCAGCTCTCTGTATTTCTGAGTTGAACAGGTGCGCACAGATTTCTGGCTGTAAATCTTAACTACTGGATCAGACATGAAGGGTGCTCCAGTCCCACCAGTCACTAAATTAGAAATATACAATGTAACCCTTGGAGCAAATGATAAAATAGAAAGGTGTACAGTGACTATTACAACATACCGGACAGCTGTTTCTAATAGTATATCCTTAAATGTGCAATCAGGTGTAAAATATATATCATTGTGTAAAAAGTATATTTTGTTCCAAACCCAAATTTGTTTTTACAACTATTTCTTTAGATTCAAAAAAATCAGTTTCTACATCACACAATCAAATGTGACCCGATAGTGCTTTAGTAAAAATATTACATTGAAGAATATGATGAAAGGGCAGTGATTCAAGGCAGAAGTGAGAGAATCATGTGCACATTCACTCCTCAGCAGATCACCAGCTGGGCAATTAGTTCCTTGGCATCTTGAACGCTTGTTGGTATTTGTGACCCATCTTCTGCGACATGGGTTCCAATAAGAAAAAGCTTCCTTTCATCACCTAGCTCCGCGAGGGAAAGTTGCTCATGGATTTCTGAAATGGTACAGGCCCCTTCAATATCCTGAAAGACAATAATGATAACCCAATGTTAGTATCTTACAGACAAGTAATCAGCTATGGGTTCTAAACTCTCGAGTAATTCCTGGAAAACAGGGACACAATAAAACATACAGAGAAAGATCTAAACCAGGGCAACATGAAATGCGCAACACCTAAAATGTTGAATAATAGATCGATGATTCTCAAACCAAGGCAATGGGCGTGTACATAACATTCTTCCTATTCCATATTGTGAAAAATAGGTATATTTAATTCAATTGTTAACCTTCCAGTTCCCCAACACAACTTCCACATCCATGTTTGAAAGATTGTGATCAAGCTACTGCTATTTCTTATCTGACTTCCTTCAGCATGCACATCAAGGCCCATTGCTATTTCCACTTTGAGTTGCACAAATTTTTTCAGTATATTTCCTTATTTGTCTGTGGAGGGGCATTCCCGCAAAGCCGCACTTACGGCAGGGGGAGGTGGCCAAGAATCTTTGGGCCGAATATTTTTAGTCTGTTTCGTTGTTATGAAAAAAATGTTTGCCATTAATTAGCTTGCAAAACAATGCTGCAAAATTGAAGTCTGGAAAGGACGCACCTACAGTTATGTCTGTGCTTAACTAACAACAGCTCAAGCAGCAACACAGTAGGCCAAACATGCCCAGGCTTTTTGGTCAATCAGAAGAAGCCTTGTGAGCCACATATAGGGGTAGGTTTTCCTGGTCTTGCACCTGGACAGAGTAGATCACCTGGGCACAGCGAATGCAGGAAAATCTGCTCAAAGAAGATTAAATCCATCTTTCCATTTAATGGCATATATCGCAAATCGATAGATTTTCATCCACCAATTAGACAAACCTTACCAAACCTCCAGGCCCACAAAATTGCAACAGGACACATCACCAAATATTGCCTGGGCTTCGAGAGGTGGGTTGTCAGGCAAAGGGGCTGCATGTGGTCCATGGGCTGCAGTTTGGACACCAGTGCAGTAGAAATAGTGCTACAGGTAGCCGCACAACACAGTAACCAAGTATGGTCCATATAACGCACCTGGGGAAAATGCTAGAGTTCCAGTTTACCTTTGTTTTTGTGTGAACACTGGTGAGGCACATACCTGCTTGTTGGCTAAAACAACAACAGGAATTGTTGCATCTCCTTGGACCAGTTGGTGAAGCTCCTTTTTAGCAAGCGGCATCCGATTGTGGTCTGCTGAATCCACCACGTAAACCAGAGCCTGTGACCCAGGTAGATGAGAGGACCAACACTGACGTAGAGATTCACCACCACCAACTTCCAGACAAAACACAATAGGTGATACAGCGAGTCAGTGTGCAAATTACAGCATATTAAAATATCTATATGATAGCAAAATACTGCGGATGCTGGAAATCCGAAATAACAACAGAAAACGCTGGAAAAACTCAGCAGGCCAGGCAACAACCGTGGAGAGAGAAACAGAGTCAAAGTTTCAAGTCGATGACCTTTCGTCAGAACTGGAAAAAAGCAGGAAATGGAAAGCAGGTTTAGGGGCTGGGAAAAGGGGGAGGGGATGAAAGAACAAAAGGGAAGGTCAGTGATAGGATAGAAAGCAGGAGAGATTAAGAGACATTAAGAGATATTCAAGGCGAGAGGAGGTGGTAATGGGACAGGTTAAGAAACAAAGGATGGCTCTAGATGGGGGGTGAACACTGGTGAAGCACATACCTGCTTGTTGGCTAAAACAACAACAGGAATTGTTGCATTTCCTTGGACCAGTTGGTGAAGCTCCTTTTTAGCAAGTGGCATCTGATTGTGGTCTGCTGAATCCACCACGTAAACCAGAGCCTGTGACCCAGGTAGATGAGAGGACCAACACTGACGTAGAGATTCACCACCACCAACCCCATCTAGAGCCATCCTTTGTTCGTCAACCTGTCCCATTGCCACCTCCTCTCGCCTTGAATATCTCTTAATGTCTCTTAATCTCTCCTGCTTTCTATCCTATCACTGACCTTCCCTTTTGTTCTTTCATCCCCTCCCCCTTTTCCCAGCCCCTAAACTTGCTTTCCATTTCCTGCTTTTTTCCAGTCCTGACAAAAGTTCATCGACCTGAAACGTTGCCTCTGTTTCTCTCTCCACGGATGCTGCCCTGGCCTGCTGAGTTTTTCCAGCGTTTTCTGTTGTTATATTAAAATATCTAACCTGGTTTAGTTATATTAATTTTGTTTTTGAAAATTAGAATCAGAGAATCTTACAGCACCGAAGATCATTTGGACCATCGCGCCTCTGCTGGATCTTAGTCCCATCCCCTTGTGCTTTTCCTCTATCCCTTTAATTTTTACTTTATTTATCCACATCCCTTTTAAAAGGTGTTATGGATTCTGCTTCCATTGCTGTTTTTGGTCAGGAATTTCATCTACCCTCAGAATCAAATACAATTCTCCGAACCTCTCTCTTCGTCCTTTTGGAGATGAGCTTAAATTTCATGCCCTCTAGGTCACTGACCAGCAGTAATAGATTTTCCCTATTTACCCGATCTAAAACCCTCACACTTTGACCACCTATCAGATTATCTCTTAACCTTGTTTATTTTAATGAGATTTATTTTAATAAAGAGCCAGTTTCTTTAGTTCCTCTTTATTACTAAAGCCTCTCGTCCCTGTATCATTCTAGTGAATCTCTCTGTCCCCTCAATATAGCCTTTACATCCTTCCTATAGAAAGGCATCCAAAATGAGACAATATTCTAACTGGCCTAACCAATTATTTATAAAGATTTGGCATGACTTCTTTGCCTCTATTTATAAAACCTAGAGTCCCATATTCTTTTCTTAAAGCTTGAATGGCCTGTTCGTCCTCCTCCTTCTCCAGACTGCCCTGTGACACACATCATTCCTGGATTATCAGCTTCAACAACTCCGTCAAATACATTCAAATTAATCAAAAATAAACAAACAGCAAATCAGAGAATCATAGAAAGTTACAGCACAGAAGGCGGCCATTCAGCCCATCGTGTCTGTGCCGGCCGAAAAAGAGCTATCCAGCCTAATCCTACTTTCCAGCTCTTGGTTCGTAGCCCTGTAGGTTATGGCAGTTCAAGTGCATATCCAAGCACTTTTTAAATGTGATGAGGGTTTCTGCCTCTACCACCCTTTCAGGCAGTGAATTCCAGACTCCCACCACCCTTGGGGTGAAAAATGTTCTCCTCAACTCCACTCTAATCCTTCTACTAATTACTTTATATCTATGCCCCCTGGTTATTGACCTTTCTACTAAGGGAAATAGGTCCTTCCTATCCACTCTACCTAGGCCCCTCATAATTTTATACACCTCAATCAAATCTCCCCTTAGCCTCCTCTGTTCCAAAGAAAACAACCGCAGCCTCTCCAATCTTTCCTTGTAGCTAAAATTCTCCAGTCCTGGCAACATCCTCATAAATCTCCTCTATACCTGCTCTAGTGCAATCACATCTTTCCTGTAATGTGGTAACCAGAACTGTACTCAGTACTCTAGCTGTGGCCTAACTAGTGTTTTACAGCGCTCAGGCATAACCTCCCTGCTCATAAATTCTATGCCTCGGCCAATAAAGGCAAGTATCCCGTATGCCTTCTTAACCACCTTATCTACCTGTCCTGCTACCTTCAGCGATCTGTGGACATGCACTCCAAGGTCTGTCTGTTCCTCTACACTTTTCAGTATCCTACCATTTATTGTGTATTCCCTTGCCTTGTTAGCCCTCCCCAAATGTGTTACCTCACACTTCTCCGGATTGAAATAAAATGGTTATAATGATTGGCTTTTACTACTCTCAAAATATGCCACCATTTCGCCACCTCCAGCCTCCTTGTGACTGTGTCCATGGTTAGGCGTCACAAACATAAAGGAAAAGCTGTTTCAGATGCAGACACTAATACAATAGCAAAATACTGCGGATGCTGGAAATCTGAAATAACAACAGAAAATGCTGGAAACACTCAGCAGGTCAGGCAGCATCTGTGGAGAGAGAAACAGAGTTAACGTTTCAGGTCTATGATGAAATGTTAATTCTATTTCTCTCTCCACAGATGCTGCCTGACCTGCTGAGTGTTTACAGCAATTTCTGTTGTTATTTCAGATGCAGACAGCCTAAAATCATGGAGCAGCAGAGAGGGTGTTCCCAGAGCTGCTATTTTATCTCAGTCTGCAGTAGCTCTTCTGACTATTTGCTACAAAATGTCAACTTTTTAAATGCTGGTATTAATGTGTTTAGAACATTATCTTATTTTAGTGACTGGTGTCAATAGGTAACTGTGGCTAATGTTAGTAGGTACTGTTATAAACACAGAATGCAGTATTTCCAACACTGGTAATCTTGGTTGAAACTCATTTGTAGCAATTAGTTTAATATGTTACAGCTACAGCTAAATGACTGAGATAAAATAGTAGCTCCAGGATTAACTGCTCGGAGGAAGTGGCAGGCAAACTAGCCGGACTTGTGGGGTCTGGGACATTCTAACTGAAACCGAGATAAATAGTAATACCCTCTCTGTGCTTACAACAGAAGCTCCGATTCCATCGGAAGATCCTGGGGGGGCCTACCTGGAAACTAAGGGACTCGCATGGAGAATGAAGCTGGAGACCAGGAATACCCCAGGAATACCTCATTTCAATGGCAGGAGCAGGCCGCGCTGCACCTCCCGCTCCCAAGGAGAGCCCTGGAAAGTCTGGGGCAACGTTAAAAGGAACAGGGACCTGGTGATCTGAGTCCCCACCCATTTCTCCTGACCTTTGTAGCTAGGTAACTGGCCCACCATTTCCTCTCACTAACCATGGGCAAAGCTCTATAGGAGATTGACTAGTAAAAAGGAACAAGGCCTACTCATGTATGAAGACCTTCAGAATGGAATGGCAGCTCTTTAATCATCATTTTCCCTCTCCATAATTACCCTAGAATATTCTCTACATTGAGAGGTGTTAACCGGCTAACATTTTGACTTACTCTCTAGAAATTCTAATTCAACTTCTTCAGTCTTAACGCACACACTGTTAAACATCATGGTAGGTCCATCACTCCTTTTGACTGTGTTGTTAGATAGACTGTGCAGAATGCTAGTCTTCCCTGCGCCATCAAGACCAACTACAAGAATTTGTTTCACGTTTTCATCATCCTTTTAAAAAAAAGTTTAAATTATTTGAGAAACAGCCAAAGGTGAACTTGGTCTTTTGCAAAATATTTCAGAAGTGACAAAGTGAATTTCTATCAGTTGTTCAGTCTTAAGCCTCTGCTTAAATTGATAAATGGTGACACAGGTACTCAGGTTGGCAAAATTGTTTATTTTATCTCTGAAACCAGTACCCTAGTTATCACCAAACACTGGGTAGGTAGCCAACGTGGATTCAGAAAGGGAAGATTGTGTCTGACCAACCTCCTCGACTTCTTTGAGGAAGTGACACCCCAAGTATGACATAGTGCACCTAGACAAAGTTCCACATGAAAGGCTACTAGTCAAACTCTAAGCTGTGGAGATTCAGGAGGGGCCTGTGCAATTGGAGGAGGCATCTCAAAAATTACAGAATGAGTTGAACAAGATAAGTCCTATTTCTTATGTTCTATGTATGTGGGCAGAACAATGGCAGCTGAAGTTTAATGCAGACAAATGCAAAGTACTGCACAAAGAAAGGAAAAATGGATAAGAATGAAGTTGAAAGAGACCTAGGAGGCTTGACACTAAACATGTCCGACCAATCCAGAGCAATCAACAAAGATAATAGAAAGTTAAATTGCGTAGACGAAACAATAGAATACAAGACTGAGAAAGTCATGATCAAACTGCATAGGCCACACTTTGAGTACTGTGTCGAGTTCTGGCCATTGAGAAAAAAGGGAGTCATTTAAGCACTGGAGGTAGTGCAGAGAAAAGCCACAATAGTAATCCCTAGTGTTAGACATCTCAATTATGATGAAATAGCGGAGTAACTTGGAATATTCAGCCTGGAAAGGACATGTCTGAGAGGTGATCTTTTAGAATCATAGAATGATACTGCAATTGTGGAGAGATAAGATAATTAAGGATATGGAAAAGGTAACTTGGACAACTACTTTAAATTAAATTGTGAGAGTAGGACAATAGGATCAGAGGTGCAAACTAGAAAAATTAAAATTTAGGACTGATAACTTCTTCACACAAAGAGTGACCAACACATGAGATGAACTCCCAGAGTAGTAGAGGCAAAAACCCTGGAATTGTTTAAGAAACAATTAGATGCTGCATTGGGAGAAGGGTCAGCTGCTTCAGAATGGATGAATTCAGATGGGCCAAATGGAATTATCTTGTGCTCTTGTAATTCTGACATAAGTGAAAATGTAGAGCATTGCAAGGGTCATTTTCTGCCTTCACACTTCCAGCCAGCAGCATATGTTGAAAGTTCAGGCAATGTACTTACCCTGCCAGGAGCACAGGTCAAAAAAGTTTAAATTTAACTTTCCTTCTTTTTTGTGAACCTTGTTCTCATGTTGAGGGATGACAGCGCTGGGGAATTTGGACACTGAGTGTCAGCATCAAGCACTCCCAGCTCATATACAACTTGCTTGGACAAAGAGTAAAGCTCCCTCCTACTATAGACAAATACTGCACCAGTGCAACATTTTTCCATTCATTACTTCAGCCATCTCTGGCTGAAATTGTCAACTTTGTGTCAAATTAGGGACACTTGTGCTGTCAGCCATGACCATAGAAACTAGACTGAGAAATTTTAAACATACAAAGGCTATGCACGGAGCAGGTTTCAGCTTGCAGATTAAAACTACATTTAAAAAAAATTCCTAACAAAATCCTACAGGCTAGAACCACCCTTCTCACTTGTGTAAATGAAGTCGCTCACTGAAACATCCAGACTGATGTCTTCCAGATACGTGATTCAGCCATCCAGTGGATTCACTTAGTTAGAACAGCAACGTGTTTCGAACAGACAATACAGGGAAGAAATCTGACTCCAATTTTTCAAGTCTTTCTTCTTTGTATTTAGATTTCTTCACACCAGGCAGCATCCTGGTGATTCTGTGCTGTACCCTCTCTAAAGCCTCAGTATCCTTCCTATAGCGTGGAGCCCAACACTGCACACAGTACTCCAACTGTAGTCTTACTATAGTTACACACAGATTACATCTCAACTTTTATACTCTATACCTCTTCACATAAAATTCAGGATTTTATTAGCTTTTTTTAATGGCCTTATCCACTTGAGGGGCTGTTTTTAATGTCTTCTGAACCTGAACCCTGAAATCTCTCTGCTCTTCCACATCACTCAGCTCTCCACCATTCAAAAGTGTAATTATTACTTTTATTTTTTTAAACCAAAATGTACCACCTCACATTTACCACTTTTTTCCCCCATTCCAACATCTTATCAATATCCCCTTGCAATATCCTTCAGTCCTCAGAATTATTTACTGTGCCTTTTACTCTGAGATTACTTAATGGCCAGTGTTGGCAGAAAGTGCAGGTGTCTGATATAGTTTACTGATGGCTCTTTATCTTGCTGATGCTGCTTTACTCTGAAGAAGTCTGAGATTCCTTCCTCTTATCACACTGTTTGTACCTCAGAAGTGGCTATCTTTCCCAAAGAAAAAGATCTAATGTAGTACTAATCCTTAGTAATGGGTTCTCAAATACTACCAAAAATATAGAAAATAAAAAATAGTGCAAAACCTTATTTTGAATTTCACCCAACTGAAATATTTTTTCCATTCAAGAAACCTGATCACTATCAGCAAAATGTATCTAGAAGAAACCACAATTATAAGAGTGAGACCACTTACGGTCAGCGACTTACCCCAAAAATGTTATCTTAGTATTAGCACCCTGCCCTTTCACATCTGGGGCCTGAGTCTCAATCCGTTACCTGCTGGTTTCAGGGTCTTAAGTGAAATACGATGAGAAATCGCCACCCACAGTGGACATGAGCTCACAGCACAAACTACCCACAATTCAGTAAAATCTGGTCATCTTATTCAGAAAAGCTACATCCATGACTGGTGTTGAAAGTAGAAATGCCACACTGGTACAATAGATTGATGACACTTTTCAGAGGTTGGACCAAATATAGGGAGTGTTAAGCTGCCTTTAAGAAAGGAAGACTTGCATTTCTCCAGCGCCTTTCACAACCACCGGACATCCCAAAGCGCTTAACAGCCAATGAAGTACTTTTTGAAGTGTGGTCACTGTTGTAATGTAGGAAACACGGCAGCCAATTTGCGCAGAGCAAGCTCCCACAAACAACAACATGATAATGATCAGATTATCTGTTTTAGTGATATTGGTTGAGGGATAAATATTGGCCAAGGCACCGGGGATAACTCCACTGCTCTTCTTCAAAATAGTGCCATAGGATCTTTTACGTCCACCTGAGAGTAGTGTCTCGGTTTAACGCCTCATCCGAAACACGGCCCCTCTGACAGTGCAGCGCTCCCTCAGTACTGACCCTCCGACAGTGCAGCGCTCCCTAAGTACTGACTCTCCGACAGTGCGGCGCTCCCTCAGTACTGACCCTCCGACAGTGCGGTGCTCCCTCAGTACTGCCCCTCCGACAGTGCAGCACTCCCTCAGTACTGACCCTCCGACAGTGCGGTGCTCCCTCAGTACTGCCCCTCCGACAGTGCAGCACTCCCTCAGTACTGACCCTCCGACAGTGCGGCGCTCCCTCAGTACTGGCCCTCCGACAGTGCGGTGCTCCCTCAGTACTGCCCCTCCGACAGTGCAGCACTCCCTCAGTACTGACCCTCCGACAGTGCGGCGCTCCCTCAGTACTGACCCTCCGACAGTGCAGCGCTCCCTCAGTACTGACCCTCCGACAGTGCGGCGCTCCCTCAGTACTGACCCTCCGACAGTGCAGCACTCCCTCAGTACTGCCCCTCCGACAGTGCAGCACTCCCTCAGTACTGCCCCTCCGACAGTGCGGCGCTCCCTCAGTACTGACCCTCCGACAGTGCAGCACTCCCTCAGTACTGCCCCTCCGACAGTGCAGCACTCCCTCAGTACTGACCCTCCGACAGTGCGGCGCTCCCTCAGTACTGACCCTCCGACAGTGCAGCGCTCCCTCAGTACTGCCCCTCCGACAGTGCGGCGCTCCCTCAGTACTGCCCCTCCGACAGTGCGGCGCTCCCTCAGTACTGACTCTCCGACAGTGCGGCGCTCCCTCAGTACTGCCCCTCCGACAGTGCAGCGCTCCCTCAGTACTGCCCCTCCGACAGTGCAGCACTCCCTCAGTACTGCCCCTCCGACAGTGCAGCGCTCCCTCAGTACTGCCCCTCCGACAGTGCGGTGCTCCCTCAGTACTGACCCTCCGACAGTGCGGCGCTCCCTCAGTACTGCCCCTCCGACAGTGCAGCGCTCCCTCAGTACTGCCCCTCCGACAGTGCGGTGCTCCCTCAGTACTGACCCTCCGACAGTGCGGCGCTCCCTCAGTACTGCCCCTCCGACAGTGCAGCGCTCCCTCAGTACTGCCCCTCCGACAGTGCAGCACTCCCTCAGTACTGCCCCTCCGACAGTGCAGCACTCCCTCAGTACTGCCCCTCCGACAGTGCAGCACTCCCTCAGTACTGCCCCTCCGACAGTGCAGCACTCCCTCAGTACTGCCCCTCCGACAGTGCAGCACTCCCTCAGTACTGACCCTCCGACAGTGCGGCGCTCCCTCAGTACTGCCCCTCCGACAGTGCGGCGCTCCCTCAGTACTGCCCCTCCGACAGTGCAGCACTCCCTCAGTACTGCACTGGAGTGTCAGCCTAGATTTGTGCTGAAGTCTCTGGAGTGGGACTTGAACCCACAACCTTCTGTCTCAGAGACACGAGTGCTGCCCACTGAGCCACGGCTGACACTGCCATATTGAAGCTGTGAGCCCAAAATTGAAAAGTGGCCTATTCCGCAAAACTCTCATGATGCGCCTGGGTGACCACAAAGTTGTTTTTTATTATAAAAAGGAAAACAAGTTAGACTTGTTCCCTTTGGAACTGGTTCTTGTGCAGGTACGGGCCTGCCCAGGTGTGGCACAGCAAGGAGTCAGGAAAAAATACTAAGCTATGGACTGAGAATTGTTGCCCAAAGACAATTTAAGCTCCTGTTGTTGGGCAAAAAGTCAATGGAATCTGTTGAAGAGGAAAGCTTATAAAACCCGTAAAGCACCAAGTAAGGCAGACTGATATTTTCTGCAAGTGATGACCAGTTAACTTTTTATGGGTGAAATGATGCAGATATGGGAGAAGGTTACCAATATTTGCATAAACAGTAAGAAATACAGTATAGAAGTAAACTCAATATATTAATTCCAAATGGCTGGCTTGCAATACTGGGCCTCTTGAATGCGTTCAGCAAATCTGCTGCAGAACGAGCAACAGGAGGGGGGAGCAGTGGAGAAGCTGCAGCTTCGCAGCCACACCGAGTCTACACCAGCGGCCCAGCCCACACCCTTGCATCATTTTCCTTTCCAAATACAAATTAATCCTATTAAATGATCTTATAATCTCTGCCTCAAAAGCCGCTTGTGGAACTTCCCCACAGTGACTTCACTCCCGATCCCACCTCCGCTTCGATCTCCTCCCGCTTGTGGCCGAACACTCTCCCCCAAGCGGCGTAGATGATGCCGCCGACCAGCGCCACGGCCACCCCGAGCAGCCCGACCCGATAAACCTGCTCCAGCATCGCACAGCAAAATCCCAGCCCCGAGTCAGCGACAAATGGGCGGGCGGGGCACTGCGCTCATTCCGGGCTCCCAGACACCGGCCTCTGTGAGCTGGGCCGCCGCATTGTGATGACCCGCAGCCGTCAGCCGGAGAGCAGCCCGGCCCCGCCCGCCTCGCCTTAACCCAACCCCAGCCTTAACCCAACGCAGCCCGGTTCCAGAGTGGCTTAACCCAGTCCCAGCCTGGCTTAACCCAACCAAGCCCGGCTCAACTCAGCCCCAGCCTGGCTTAACCCATTCCCAGCCCAGCTTAACCCAGTCCCAGCCCGGCTTAACCCAGTCCCAGCCCGGCTCAACCCAACCCAGCCTGGCTTAACCCAACCAAGCCCAGCTCAACTCAGCCCCAGCCCGGCTTAACCCAAACCCAGCCCGGTTCAACCCAAGCCCAGCCCGGCTTAACCCAGTCCCAACCCGGCTTAACCCAGTCCCAACCCAGCTTAACCCAGTCCCAGCCCAGCTCAACCAACCCAGTCCCAACCTGGCTGAACCCAAGCCCAGCCCCACTTAACCCAACCTAGCCTGGCTCAACACAGCCCCAGCCCGGCTCAACCCCAGCCCAGCCCCAGCCTGGCTCAACCCCAACCCAGTCCCATCCCGGCTTAACCCAACCCAGTCCCATCCCGGCTTAACCCAACCCAGCTTAACCCAACCCCAACCCAGTCCCAGCCCGGCTCAACTCAGCCCCAGCCTGGCTCAACCCCAACCCAGCTTAGCCCAACCCAGTCCCAACCTGGCTTAACCCAAGCCCAGCCCAGTTCAACCCAGCCCGGCTTAGAAACATAGAAGATAGGAGCAGGAGTAGGCCATTCGGCCCCTTGAGCCTATTCCACCATTTAATGAGATCATGGCTGATCATCCAAACTCAGTACCCTGTCCCTGCTTTCTCCCCATATCCCTTTAGCTTTAAGAAATATATCTAACTCCTTCTTGAATGTATTTAATAAGTTGGCCTCAATGGCCTTCTGTGGTAGAGAATTCCACAGGTTCACCACTCTCTGGGTAAAGAAATTCCTCATCTCAGTCCTAAATGGCTTACCCCTTATCCTTAGACACTGACCCCTGGTCCTGGACTCCTCCGCCATCGGGAACATCCTTCCTGCATCTAGTCTGTCTAGTCCTGTTAGAATTTTATAAGTTTCAATGAGATCCCCTCTCATTCTTCTAAACTCTAGCGAATGTAAGCCTAATCGACCCAATCTCTCTTCATACGTCATTCCTGCCATTCCAGGGATCAGTCTGGTGAATCTTCGCTGCACTCCCTCCATGGCAAGAACATCCTTCCTCAGATAAGGCGACCAAAACTGCACACAATACTCAAGGTGTGGTCTCACCAAGGCCCTATACAACTGCAAGACATCCTTGCTCCTGTACGCGAATCCTCTCGCTATGAAGGCCAAGATACCATTTGCCTTCTTAACCGCCTGCTGCACCTGCATGCTTACCTTCAGCGACTGGTGCACAATGACACCCAGGTCTCGTTGCACTTCCTCTTTTCCCAATCTATTGCCGTTCAGATAATAATCTGTCTTCCTGTTTTTGCCACC
Source organism: Somniosus microcephalus (assembly GCF_052327205.1). NCBI lineage: Eukaryota > Metazoa > Chordata > Chondrichthyes > Squaliformes > Somniosidae > Somniosus > Somniosus microcephalus. The sequence goes on along the minus strand of NC_140988.1, from coordinate 1,863,350 downwards.
AAAGTGGATAACCTCACATTTATCCACATTATACTGCATCTGCCCAATCACCCAACCTGTCCAAATCATACTGGAGTTTCTCTGCATCCTCCTCACAGCACACACGCCCACCCAGCTTTGTGTCGTCTGCAAACGTGGAGATATTACATCTAGTTCCCTTGTCTAGATCATTAATATATATTGTGAATAGCTGGGATCCTAGCACCTATCCCTGTGGTACCCCACTAGTCACTGCCTGCCACTCGGAAAAAGACCCGTTTATTCCAACTCTCTGCTTCCTGTCTGCCAACCAGTTCTCTATCCAAGTCAGTACCTTACCCCCAATCCCACGTGCTTTAACTTTGCACGCCAATCTCTTATGCGGGACCTTATCGAATGCCTTCTGAAAGTCCAAATAGACCACATCCACTGGTTCTCCCTTATCTATTCTACCAGTTACATCCTCAAAAAATTCCAGATTAGTCAAGCATGATTTGCCTTTTGTAAATCCATGTTGACTTTGTCCGATCCTGTCACTGTATTCCAAGTGCTCTGCTATTACATCTTTTATAATGGACTCAAGCATTTTCCCAACTACCGATGTCAGGTTTACCGGCCTATAATTCCCCGTTTTCTCTCTACCACCTTTTTTAAATAGTGGGGTTACATTAGCTAACCCAGCACCAGCCCCAGGGGACACAGCTGCTCAATGTCCTACACAGCCCTGTCTATTTGAATTGGAATTTACCCATCATTAAAAGTTCGCTGTGCTGCTCATTCTCTCGCACTTACCTCACTTTTTTTTTAACGTAAACCTACTCTTGTTTAATTTGCCTTTTCTCTGTTGTACTGCATTCAGCAGTGTGCAGATTTTAAAAGCGTCCTTAACTGCTCCTTCTGAGATTATACTTAGTGCCTCAGCTTCTGCTCTTTTTTCCAGTCTATCAGAATATTGCCATAATTTTAAGCTCTTATTGGAACAAACCCATCTTTCCCAACAATTTTATCAAAAAATAATTTTTAACTTAAATTACTGACACACACACCACCCAAAATTGTGTTTTTAAATTATCAATTTACCCATTTTCTGATCAGATGTTTGCACTGCAGCACAGGAATTATGACTGGGGATTATCTCAATTTAAATACATTTACTTTGGAGCAGATCACTATTGAATGCTTGAAAAGAAAACCTGACTTTTGATTCTTTCATTGCATTGAAGGTTTGCCTATAAAGTCTCCTCTAATCTGTCTAGTTTCTGAAACCCTGAAACTCTGGCTGTAGTCCTTCATTTTGAAAAGCAGCACTCCCATTATTACAAGCTTAGGTCCCAGGAGCTCAGCATCTGTGAGCCAGTCCCCGTGTTTAAGTTTCCAAATCCTCTTTCCATCAGCTGCTAGCAGACCCAGGTAAAACCAACTCTACAGAAACTGGATTTAATAATATAAATGCCGATTGCAGGCTCCCAGAATCTGGCCAATATAAAAGATCCTTGAGACAATTATGCCTCTTAAAAGCAAACTGAAATGACCAAGACAGACAGAACAACTGCTGTAAAAGTTTTTAGGTTTTGTATGGTTTCTCTTGATCTTCTTGGATTTATCACAGATTAGCATTTGTAAGACTGAAGCTCCACCCGTAAAAAGAATCAGATTTATTTATTTCCAAAACTCAATGTTAATAAAAAAGAATCTGTCAGACTGCAAATCAGAAATTGACACCATTGTGATAAACCTAGAATGTAACTGGTTGGTAGCAGCATAAAGCACCAACTCTTATCAGTTCCAAGTAAATAATCGCCAGAGTCATTTACTAATACATCTTGAAATCTAGGAATATAATACCTGGTAAATGCAATTTAACCACTTCCACATTTTAAAGTTCCACAAAGGATTCCTCTCAACACAGTGAAAATTCTACCATAAACACCATATGGTACCTAACATTTCAAGCTGGGCTAGAGTTATTGAGCACTTACATTTCACCAGTTTTGAGCAGTAAATTAAGTGGATGACATGCATAAGTTAGCACAACACAACTTCTGATGTAAACTCTATTTTAAGATTCTGGTGACAATCCTGGTCGAAGCTTCAGTGTACGTCAGGAATTTGAACTGAGATAAAGATGAACGCTGATATGAATTACTTGTTTGGTTCTCATAAGTTCAAAAAATGATAATTGCCTGTGTCTGCACCAGTAACAGACTGCAGCTGGTATAAATGAAACATATTAAAACACTTAAATGGCCTTCACATCGAGTTCTTTATTATTAAAGTTTCCGTAACACTACAATGTGTCATACACTGATGAATATTTAACAGTCTCTATGCACATGCAGAATACGTATTCCACAATCCGAGTGTCACCATCCCCCTTTTCCACCCTTTTTCTTTTTTTGTTGCTGTTTTTTCTTGGAGGCAGCAGAAGGCTTCTGTTGTCGAGGCGGCACAATGTTGCTGGAAGATGCAACTGCTGCTGCAATGCCAGGTCGTGGGGATGTGGGAGGGCTGCTCACAGTCTTGCTAGCATCACTGGAGTAAAAGGCAGAGTAACCATTAACCTGGGCTATAAAATACAGCAACTAAACCAATTCAATCAGCTTGCAGTGACATTGCAAACATCATGTACATTAAATTTATTAAACTGGTTTAAGAGTTAAGTACGAAAAGAAAAATCCAAATCTAAACATTGATTTCTGTATTAAGCCACATAAATATAATTCAGCACATATGGTCTATCTGATGGTGAATTGCTATTAATCTGCTCAAGAGGCCATAGAAATCTACAGCTCAGGAGGTCACCATTCAGCTCATGTGCTAGCTCTCTGCTAATCCAAAACGAATCCCACTGCTCGGCTCTCTTCCCATAATCCTACATCTTCCCTCGCATCAAATGTTTATCCACTTTTCTGTTCAAAAATGAAATGACCTCTGCTTCAGCCATTTCCTGTGGCAAAAGATTTCTTGCTCCAGTGGTTCCGTGCAGAGATTTCTCCAAACCTCTCTCAATGACTTTAAATTGATGATTCCATCACCGACTCCCTAAACAGAGGAATTTCCCTCTTCACCCCATCAAAATTATTCATCATTTCAAAAACCTGTTCAATCTCATCAGCCTTCTCAACTCCAGTTGAAAGTCTCAGTATCTCCAGTCCCTCCTCATTACTAAAGTTTCTCATCCTTGGCATCATCCTGGTGAATCTACACTGTATGCTCTATGGCTTTAATGCCCTTTCCAAAATGGGATATCCAAAACTGAACACATTCCTTTTAACCACATTCCAGTTTGAAAAAGGGTTAGACCCGAAACGTCACTGTAATTTCTCTCCACGGATGTTGCCTGGCCTGCTGAGTTTTTCCAGCATTTTCTGTTGTTATTTCAGATTTCCAGCATCTGCAGTATTTTGCTATCGTACATTCCTTTAACTGTGGCCTAACCATTGCATTGAATAAATTTACCATAACTTCTTTACTCTTGTATTCTATGTCCTGATTTATAGAACAGACTATTCTTCATCTGTGAGCATAGATGGTGAGGACATCACTTTTATTCCTGATCTTGTCCTCAACCCCACATTCATATACACTCATATTCCAGAACGAACCAACCGAAAGCCACTTCAGGAGGAACCTTGGCATTTCCCCCACTGCATTACCTAGGAGGTCAAGTGCAGTGTCCTGCTGAAACTAGCAAGGTTCATCCCTTCAGATGGAGTTCTGCATGAGTAAAACATGAAATTCATCTGTTCCTTTCTACATCAATTATCACTCAGTGACCCCAGTTAATTCTGGAGGGGGCCAAGGTACCTCCCACTTTGTAACCTAATTTCACTACCCTGTATCATGGTTTTACTTTTCATCAACTGTCCAGACTGTGACCTATGGGCCTCATGTAGCATGAGTCCTCCAAGTATAGCTCTCAATCCCAGGCAATTTAGTCCTATTTGCACTCATTGCTGGTTTGCCTTGTTTGAGAGCCAGGAGGCTCGGAAAGGACTATTGCCTCACTGATGGATGAATCCTAAATCAGACTACAAAGATATGTTAGTAGCAACAACTCGAGATATATGCAAATTAACAGAAACATGGAGCTAAATGTTATGGGCCTGAGGTAAGACTAATCATAGAAGAAAAGGGTCAGAACTGTACGTAGTTAGAATCCTGGAATCCTACATCAGATTCTTTCCCCATTCTTTGCCAAACACCCACTCATTGTGTAGTATTATTTACTGCTTGCACATTGTAAGAATCCCACCCCGGCAAACACTCACAGTTCAGCCGCTGCACTTGATGTTGTTCCTTGAGTTCCTTTCCCTATCGGTTCCTTCTTCTTCCCCTTCTTTCTCCCGCGATAGTATGAGCGTTCCCGCATGGGAAGCCATCGTTCTGGATCTGGAGGCACTTTGGGATCATAATTTTTGGGCAGTTTACCTACACAATAAAAGATAAACATAATGGATGCCCCTTGTGTTCATTGGTTTAGCTCAATAAAGTGGAATAAGAACATAAGAAATAGTAGCAGGAGTCGTCCATTCGGCCCCTCGAGCCTGCTCCGCCATTCAATAAGATCATGGCTGATATGATCTTGGTCTCAACTCCACTTTTCTGCCTGTTTCCCATAATCCTTGACTCCCCTGTAGTTCAGATATCTGTCGATCTCAGCCTTGAATATATTCAATGACTCAGCCTCCACAGTTCTCTGGGGTAGAGAATTCCAAAGCAAGGGTAGGGGGCTGGGGGGGAAGGGTTGGGGGGCTGGGGGGGAAGGGTAGGGGGCTGGGGGGGAAGGGTTGGGGGCTGGGGGAAAGGGTAGGGGGCTGGGGGAAAGGGTAGGGGGCTGGGGGAAAGGGTAGGGGGCTGGGGGAAAGGGTAGGGGGCTGGGGGAAAGGGTAGGGGGCTGGGGGGGAAGGGTTGGGGGGCTGGGGGAAAGGGTAGGGGGCGCTGTTGTGTAATAATTTCCAACATCAACTGCTTGTGATTAGAGTGAAAGCATTGCTGGGGGGCAAGAGCTGCTCTACCCAAGTAACACACTCTAAATTATCAATAACAACGACAATCATAACAAAGCAAATGGAACGGCTATTTCAAGCGGATTGCTGGGGGAGAGAGAAAAACAAGCAATATAAAAAACCTTTCTTTTTCTTCTTTTTTTTCTTTGTATCGCCTTGTCTGTCAAAGAAAAGGAAAAATATTAGGAAGCAGTGACAGTAGGGATAGTGCAACCAAAACAGAAAGCATTACACGTTTCTTAGTTTTGTCTGTTTCCAGTTAAAGGCGCAGAAATCAAACTGCATTACTGTGGCCATTTCAGAGGAATGAGGCTTTTCATAGATGATGCAACATCAAACGATTTTCTTAACACCATGCAACTGTCAAATCAATAAAACTCAGATGCAAACATAAGTACAACCATCACCTAATATTCACAAATAGAGTGTTTCCTGCAATGGTTCAACTAAAAGCGGCAACCCAGAAATCTGGAGCTTCCAGCAGAGAGCGACGCTCACAGGAGTGTCACTTGGGAATTTGAAGGCAGCAGCAGCCGCCCATGATTTTCTGTCTATTAATTTTAATTGGCGGTTAACCACAGGTAACCATGAGACCTCGAAATGCACTCCATGCGAGTGCCCTTCCCCAATGAAGTCATCCCTATAATATAAACCATGCAATGTCTGGACACATGACTTGCAGTGCCTGCACAGCCCACAAGTTCAGCATTAGTGCAAAACCATACTACTGTGTACCAATGCTGAACTTAGGAGTGTGAATCGTGTACTAATGTCCAAGTTAACTCCAAAGTGAAGCAGAATGACTCCTTCTCCCAGAGTCTCACTCCACTTCATTTTGTGTTGGAAGGTCGGGCTCTCGCTCTAGAATCGGGCTGCATTTACACTATAACTGCACCACTAGATTGCAATGAAGCAGCTTCACACCAGTGCCACAATTCTAGTGTGAATGCAACCTAGATCTAAAACTAATGGTATGTTATGTCTACATTTACAGAAAAGTGCAACTTTATTGACATTTCCACATACCCACGTTCTTTCAGTTGACTTTCACCTCCCACTTTTGCAGCCTTCTTCCTTATATAAGTGGCACCATGTGAATTCTCTAAGGCATCAACATCGACTTTGAAAGACATAGCGTCAGGTGAAGGTAGGTGCTTGCTAAGTCTGGACAGAAAAGTGTTTAGGAAATTGAAGTGAAATTAATAAATCCTCATTTTTTAATTTTTATTACATTATTTCTCAATCTCACTATCAACAGCAAACCTGTACCAATATTTTGAATCATAAAAATATGCCCAAATTATAGAACACAACTTGCTTACAAATGAAATTCTCCACTGTGCATCCCACCCCTGCCGTTGCATTGACTCAGCTTTCAGTCACTTGCTGTTTGAAATTTCATCCAATGACCTCTGCATCTATTCCTTTAAAAACCATTTCAAACCTCTCTTTCCTCCCCAGCCTTCAATCACCCTATTTAAACTCTCATTTGGGTTGGTGCTCTGTTCCTCTTGCTAGTACTCTGTAAAGTGCCACAAGATGTTTTGTATGTTAAAGGTGCTATATAAATGCAAATAGTTGTTGCATAAAAAGGATACGTCTTGGCCTTTTCTGAGTCCACCAATGAATATGCAGAGATGAGCTGTGCCAAAGTCCGGACATCCTCAGGATTTTGTCTAGAAAGACAAAACTATCAGTGTTCTGGTTGTGAAACAAAAGCATGACTGCCTCTTACCTTTATTCTTCATATATGCAAACACCAAACATTTTGATTTTATCCATTAAAATGGAGGTGGCAGAAGACGCAGGAAATACCTTTCTGTACGGGGTGCATGTGTCTGCACTCATTTACAACACCTCAATTCTCAGTATATTTATAACTGGCAGAAATGTCTAAATGCAACAACGAAGGAGACTTTAAAAATTGCACAATAATGCCTTGGGTTGTCACACCCTCCGATTTCCCCTGCCTTCCCATTAAGGGAGCGTTTCATCTTTATTCGGCTAATATCATAGAGGACAATAAATATTTTAAATTTCTATTGCCAACACATTAGGGCACCAGTGAACTGAAACACCAGCCTGCTATTTTGTGTCCTGCTTAATAATAGAATCTGGTTTTGTTCCAAATTTCTAAAATAAAACTAATACAGTAACATACAATGATTTTTTCTTACACATTATATGCTGGTGGAGGAGTGATGGTATAAACATGGAGCCTCTTTCCAGCTCCCCACAGGAGTAAAACGTAAGCACACATAAATCTATCACATTTAGCAATGCCACAAATCATGATATATACACACACCTACACACACATCAGTAGCATTTTTGCAAGCATAATTTAAAAGTAGGTGGCTGTATTTGTTAAAAGGGGGGGCTTAATTACTCTAAAGTGTTAAGTGCAGCATTTTCTGTTTTACAGGTGTTAATGCCACGAGAATTGGTCCCAGCTTTTCAATTCGCAATCACAAATTGTTTATGAATTTCATAATAGTAATGTCAGAGTCGATGCAGTTTTGTTGATTTGGAAACTGGTTATCCTGTATCTATGAAAGTAGATGAAGTTACAATTTAGTTTGATAATATCTTTAAAATTCATCTCTTTTCTTCAAAGACTAAGCAAATAAAACAAGTATTACAAGTGCTGGTAATGATTCTGTTGTTCATTTAATCTCTCCTGCCTTCCACCCTATCACAGACCTTCCCCTTTTGTTCTTTCCTCCCCTTCCCTGCCTCTCTACTTGCTTAAAGCCTGTTACATCTCTAACATTTTCCAGTTCTGATGAAACGTTTCATCGACCTGAAACGTTAACTCTGGTTCTCTCTGCCTGACCTGCTGAGTATTTCCAGCATTTTCTGTTTTTATTTCAGAGTATTGCAGATTCTTAAGGCTGGATTTTCCCAGCCCTGAGGGAAAGCCAGTGTCAGATGACGTCAGTGCATGATGCTTCATCTGCCGGTTTTGTTAAAGTGACAGGCCCCATAGTTTTTTGACATGAATTGTCAGTGTTTGACAGCATTCAGGTACTGACAATCACTGTCCAAAGGTGAGCCCTTTCACCCAGGCTCACCAATGGCTCTCTCCTTAGGAGAAAACAGATGGCAGCTGCATGTGAGATTGCAGAAGTCATCTGTCAATTCTCCCGATCAGATGAGGCTACACAGAAACATCAAATCTTGTCAACTGCAGATACATATAAACAATAAAAATATTTCTCACTACATTCTCTCACCTGTCATACTTACTTGTGCACCATTGCACACATCACACTATCTGCAGCGGTCATTTGCACACTTACACTGCAGCAACAGATCCACATTTAAAAGACTCATTTTACTGCAATCTAAATTACTAAAATATATAATAAGAATGAAACCATACCTCCAAAGCTGCTCCAAATCACTGATTGCTTCCTTCTGCCGCCCATATTTCAGCTTAAAATTGGCTGCTTCTCTTACCAGTGACAAGTGAGCTGGGGTATTCGGCTATATTTAAAAACAAAATAATAATTCACAGTGCCACATTAGATGATCTGCCATTGATACAGTACTCATTCTTCGAATGCAGGGGAATTAGGAGGCAGTCTGGAGCCCATTCTTGGGAGATCCACTCAACATAAACCACCCCTTCAGTGCAGCAAGCCACTGGCCATGAGAGGCACCAACCCCAACCAAGATGACCACTAGTATTCAGGACCCCTTCCCACTATGCCCAACCCTAAATAATCCCAGAATCCCAGGTCAAACAACTTCCTTCGCCCCTCAAGCTGCACTGCTCCCAGTGCAAACAACCTGGATGTGACAATACATTCTTCCTGTAGGCACTGTGCAGTCAGGATGCACAGTGACTCCATTAACTATGTATGGGAATGTACACTTGTAAAATGTGTGTGATTATACACTTAAATATACAATAACCGAATAAAATATCTGTGAATGTACTAATTGTACAATAGCTTGAACCCACAACCTTCTGACTCAGAGGTAAGTGTGTTACCAACTGAGCCAAACTGACCAGAAATTTATCAAATGCCTTCTGAAAATTCAAATAAATTATATTTACTGGATGGTCATCTACTTGTTCAGTTATCTCAAGGATTCAAGCAGAATGGTGAGACACAGCCTCTAGTTTCTAAACTCATGCTGGACATTTCCTATGGTCTCTGCTTGTTAGGTAAACAAATTGAGGGGAGTTTCAGAATTATTGCTGAAAAACATGTGCAATGTGGATCCTGAGTTATTTAACTTGCTTCCAAGCCCATTCCATCCAAAGTGCATATGTGATTATTCCATCATGGACTTCACCTCCCCCAACCTTTCCAGCAATCCTGCAGCATCCAGAGACCACACATGATTGATTATTCTTTCATGGACCTCCCATCACAAACTACCACCACTATACTGATTAACTACTATAAAGAACATTAAAATCCTTCCTCTAGGGCTGGATATAAATTGGAATGCTAGACCAATACCATGGGAGTTTTTGCTCTCTTGCTAACTGAGACAGGGACAAGTTTCAGCTTTATTTTCTTGGAAAGTGCATCTCCCTCAAAACATTAAATAAATTGGAATGTTCACAAAGGTACACACGGAGAGAACAAAATAAAAGTCAAGAACAGGATAGATCTACCAGCTCCTTCAATATAGCGCAGAGCGCTTCAACTAAACAGTCCTTCAGCTACATCTAATATTAGGATCCCAATCTGTATAAAATTAAGCAGAAATCACTATTCAATTTCCAAGGAATGGTTAGTACAAGAAGTTTCTATACATAAGTGTAGGAAATACAACAAAGGTACCTAGTGCCAGTTCAATATTCAATCCATTGACTTCCTGTTCAATGGCTAGCTCATCTTTAAGATGGTTTGTTCTCTTTCTTGTTATTCACCCTAGCTTTAGAGGTGTATCATGGTAGGTATGTACTTGGGAAAGTCAGACAGACTGCATTGATCCTTTCCAGTCTGGCCTATTCCTATCTATTATCAATCATACTTTATAGGTACTGGACTGAATACTTCAGCTACAATAAGTAATCATTCTGGTGGTGCTGTGTGTTTATTTTCTCATCTTGTACTTGCCATTCTCGTGTAGTATTCAAATATCAAGTACACAGCAAAATATTTACCTGGTGTTCTTGGTACCACTGGATAGCTTGGCAGAAAATCTCGATTGCACTGTCAATATCTTCCTCATGGCTATACATGGTAACTAATGCAGACACCTATTAATACATAAAATCATATTTTCATAAAGTGCAATTTCAGAAAATGTAAATTTGCTAATCTTTCTAACAAACTACTAACTTCAGATATGTATAATTTACAAGAACATTTCTAGAAATAGAAATTCCATCTCTGGTGCACACCTACAAAGCGAACATGCTCATAAAGCATGGCAAAGTGGTCCCAGGTGGCAATTCATGTCAATTGACTCAATACCCTATTAAATAAACCCCCCTGATTTCATTATCTCAAAACACAAATTTACTGTCTTTAAAATTGTTCCAAAAAAGAAACCAATGAACAACTGGCTCTACCACAAAAAAGCCCATCAACTCCATGAAACAATCCCATCTTGCAATAACTTTCTTCCAGGAGTCATGGGCTTATCTTCAGTTCCATAGCTAGACCTACTATTCACCTTCTCCCCGGCCCGCACAATCTTTCTGGGATATCCACAGAAGTAACTCCAGTCTGATATTAGCAAATGGACCCCCTCATAAAACATGGCTTTGTTTACTGCCAGTTTGTTGGTGCAAATTTACAGAAAATTCCAGGCCATTGTGTCAAAGTATCTGCTTGTTGGGCTGGCCCATAATATCCAGCAAACATCACACCTCGCCACTCCATGTGCTATTTTGTTACAAAAGCATTGTATTTTCTTCTATCCTTCAGATTCTTCCCCTATTCTTCCTGCTCCACCCAATCCTTTCATCCTCCCGTCTTACTTACCTACCCCCTCTCCTTTGTAGTTATCTTCTCTTTTGTTTTGCTTCCTGCATCCCTTCTGTTTTTTTGCTCTCACTCTCATTCTGCCTCCCCCCTTCCGACATTCACTGTCGGTCTCCCCTCTTCCGACATTCACTGTCTGCCTCCCCCCTTCCGACATTCACTGTCTGCCTCCCCCCTTCCGACATTCACTGTCTGCCTCCCCCCTTCCGACATTCACTGTCTGCCTCCCCCCTTCCGACATTCACTGTCTGCCTCCCCCCTTCCGACATTCACTGTCTGCCTCCCCATCCTCTCATGTTTCGCACCTGTTCCAAGCTCTGCCTTTTCAGGCTGCTCTTTCAGATTACAGCTGGGATTCTGCCAAAAGCAGTAAAGTTAAAGTAACAAATAATGTGTGTACAATCCTAGGCTAAGAAGGGGAACCCAGTGGCCGAGATTAAGGAAAGAGAAGCTGGCAACACGAGGATGAAGCAGTGGAGGAGCCGAGGGCGAGAGGAGTTGGTCTGAGAGCTGCAAGCAAATCTGGCATCCAACTCACCCAGGACCAGATGAACCAATCAGATCGATTCCAGAAAGCTGGGCTTCACTGGAACTCATTTCTTAATTATAGCAGCGTTTCAACATCGAAACTCAGGTACACTCATCAACTCCCAGATGTGGATAAGATTCCGCTCCAGCAATAAAGGAAACAGTATTGTGACAGGAAGAAGCTGGTTATTGAAATAAATACTCAGGGCTCCTTGACTTTGAGGTATTGAATTTTGACCATCCTGCGACCTTGGATATGTCAAAATTACTAAAACCACTTCTGTCTTGGACTTGATAGTGCCCATTTAATGTTGCATAGTTATGGAGCAAGATTGTTCAGTTCAAAATAAAACAACCATAGACACAGCTCAGTATAGTTTGGGGAGGAGGTAACGATACCAAATTTTTCACATCAGCATTTATTGCAGCAGTTCAAAAATATATTTTAAAATCAATTCTACAAAATTATATCAGAGGTTTTTCATACTTACAAAAGACAGATTCTACTGACGTACTATTAATCAACTGAATGTCGGTATCTTTAACAAGAATTAAGATCAGAGATATCGTTGGGGTTATACAGGGCCTTGGTGAGACCACACCTGGAGTACTGTGTGCAGTTTTGGTCTCCTTACCTAAGAAAGGATATACTTGCCATAGAGGGAGTGCAGCGAAGGTTCACCAGACTGATTCCTGGGATGGCAGGACTGTCGTATGAGGAGAGATTGGGTCAACTAGGCCTGTATTCACTAGAGTTTAGAAGAATGAGAGGGGATCTCATTGAAAAGTATAAAATTCTGACAGGGCTAGACAGACTGGATGAAGGGAGGATGTTTCCCCTGGCTGGGGGTTCTAGAATGAGGGGTCACAGTCTCAGGGTACGGGGTAGGATATTTAGGACTGATATGAGGAGAAATTTATTCACCCAGAGGGTGGTGAGCCTGTGGAATTCTTTACCACAGAAGGCTGTGGAGGCCAAGTCACTGAATATATTTAAGAAGGAGATAGATAGATTTCTAGACACAAAAGGCATCAAGGGGTATGGGGAGAGAGCGGGAATAATATATGGAGGTAGAGGATCAGCCATGATCATTTTGAATGGTGGAGCATGCTTGAAGGGCCGAATGGCCTAATCCTGTTCCTATTTTTCTATGTTTCTAAGAAATGACAGGTCACTTCTGAATGATAAATCTCAATTAAACTCCAGGGATTAGATATTATAAACACAGAATGTGGGGATATGAATTATTGAATATACCGGCTACACACCTTATAGGCAAAACATACCTCAAATAATCACACTCGTCCCCACATTCTTTGCAATATAATTACAGATTTTATAACTTACCATCCCTAGTTTATTCAATGTTTCATCAATCGATCTTAAGATGTCACATGCTTTTGTAACATGACCTTCAGCGAAGACAACAGGAAGACAAAGAAGATTAAAAAAGAGTTCAACATTATAACACAACACATCCATTTCAACAATGTTCCCCCACCAAAGACCATTTACACCCAGGACAAACTGCCAAAAATATTTATTAAGTATTCATCCAAAAATAAAGAGCTTTTGTAAAAGTAATATGCCACGGTATCAGTATTTACGGAGAGGGATGCTCACCTTGGACCAGATATAACTGTGCCATCGTCATCTTGATTTCAACTGCACTTTCTGGACGTTGTTCCAAGAACTCCTTAAAGTCAAAACACAGTTAAAACATTGATATTAACGACTCATTCTGTTACACATAAAACAAAAAAACACCTGATACTTCACAGTAGTGTTTTATGAGCTATGTAAACTCTACATTGCAACTATAAGCTAGTCTATCCACACGGGGAGATCACGGTACCCTGCTCACACACGGACTGATCGCTGTACTCCGCTCACATGCGGACTGATCACTGTAAATCGCTCCCACACGGATTGATCATTGTACCCTGCTCACACACGGACAGTCTGTACCCCGCTTACACACAGACTGATCATTGTAGCCAATTTCTCACTATACTTATGATATTAAAATGTCTAACTGAACCAGAAAGAAAACCGAGGGGCAACACATCAATATTTCTAAACCATGACGCTGAAAGAGTCTTACCCGGTCCTGTACCTTCCAAATGTTCCTGAACAAATTTTAAGGTTAAGGCTAAGAATACTATGAATTAAGAGATATTCTTCCTGTTCTGTACACTACCTTTGTTTGTTTTTGAAATTCATTATAATATTTATCTTTAGATATTTGCCCCAATGGACACTCTTTGAAAGAGGCGAGTGTGGTTCCTTTAAGGATCATAGAAACATAGAAGATAGGAGCAGGAGTAGGCCATTCGGCCCCTCGAGCCTGCTCCACCATTCAATGCGATCATGGCTGATCATCCAAATTCAGTACCCTGTCCCTGCTTTCTCCCCATATCCCTTGATCCCTTTAGCCTTAAGAAATATATCCAAATCCTTCTTGAATATATTTGGCCTCTACTGCCTTCTGTGGTAGAGAATTCCACAGGTTCACCACTCTCTGGGTGAAGAAATTCCTCCTCATTTCTGTCCTAAATGGCTTACCCCTTATCCTTAGACTGTGACCCCTGGTTCTGGACTCCCCAACCATCAGGAACATCCTTCCTGCAGCTAGTCTGTCTAGTCCTGTTAGAATTTTATAAGTTTCAATGAGATCCCCTCTCATTCTTCTAAACTCCAGCGAGTACAAGCCCAATCGACCCAATCTCTCCTCATACGTCATTCCTGCCATCCCAGGTATCAGCCTGGTGAATCTTCGCTGCATTCCTTCCATGGCAAGAACATCCTTCCTCAGATAAGGCGACCAAAACTGCACACAATACTCAAGGTGTGGTCTCACCAAGGCCCTGTACAACTGCAGCAAGACATCCTTGTTCCTGTACTCAAACCCTCTCGCTACGAAGGCTAACATACCATTTGCCTTCTTAACCGCCTGCTGCACCTGCATGCTTACCTTCAGCGACTGGTGCACAGGGACGCCCAGGTCTCGTTGCACTTCCCCTTCTCCCAATCTACTGCCATTCAGATAATAATCTGCCTTCTTGTTTTTGACACCAAAGTGGATAACCTCGCATTTATCCACGTTATATCGCATCTGCCATGCTTCTGCCCAATCACCCAACCTGTCCAAATCATACTGGAGTTTTTCGGCATCCTCCTCACAGCGCACACGGCCACCCAGTTTTGTGTCGTCTGCAAACTTGGAGATATTACATCTAGTTCCCTCGTCCAGATCATTAATATATATTGTGAATAGCTGGGGTCCAAGGACCGATCCCTGAGGTACCCCACTAGTCACTGCCTGCCACTTGGAAAAAGAGCTGTTTATTCCAACTCTTTGCTTTCTGTCTGCCAACCAGTTCTCTATCCAAGTCAATACCTTGCCCCACATCCCATGTGCCTTAACTTTACACGCTAATCTCTTATGTGGGACCTTATCAAAAGCCTTTTGAAAGTCCAAATACACCACATCCACTGGTTCTCCCTTATCTATTTTACCAGTTACATCCTCAAAAAATTCCAGTAGATTAGTCAAGCACGATTTACCTTTTGTAAATCCATGTTGACTTTGTCCGATCCGGTCACTGTTTTCCAAGTGCTCTGCTATTACATCTTTTATAATGGACTCTAGTATTTTCCCCACTACCAATGTCAGGCTTACCGGTCTGTAATTCCCCGTTTTCTCTCTACCACCTTTTTTGAACAGTGGGGTAACATTAGCTACCCACCAATCCATGGGTACTGTTCCAGAGTCTATCGAATTTTGGAAGATGACCAGCAATGCATTCACTATTTCTAGGGCCACTTCCTTAAGTACCCTAGGATGTAGATGATCAGGCCCAGGGGATTTATCGGCCTTCAATCCCGTCCATTTCACTAACACCATTTCCCTACAAATACTGATTTCTATCAGTTCCTCCCTTTCATCAGACCCTATGTTCCCCGACATCTCTGGGAGGTTATTTGTGTCCTCCTTTGTGAAGACAGAACCAAAGTATGTATTTAGTTGGTCTGCCATTTCTTTGTTCCCCATTATAAATTCCCCTGATTCTGACTGCAAGGGACCTACGCTTGACTTCACCAATCTTTTTCTCTTCACATATCTATAAAAGCTTTTACAGTCAGTTTTTATGTTCCCTGCGAGCTTACTCTCATACTCTATTTTCCCCCTCTTAATTAATCCCTTTGTCCTCCTTTGTTGAATCCTAAACTGCTCCCAATCCTCAGGTTTACTGCTTTTTCTGGCCAATTTATATGTCCTCTCCTTGGATCTTATGCTATCCCTAATTTCCCTTGTTAGCCACGGTTGAGTCACCTTTTTTGTTTTATTTTTATGCCAAACTGGGATGAATAAATTCTGTAGTTCATCCATGCGATCTTTGAATGTTTGCCATTGCCTATCCACTGTCAACCCTTTGAGTGACATTCCCCAATCAATCCTACCCAACTCGCGCCTCATACCATCGTAGTTTCCTTTATTTAAATTCAGGACCCTAGTCTCTGAGTCAACTACAGGAAACTGTGTTATATCCGGCACCGACGGGACCGAGCTGTTGCCGATCTATCAAAACTGCCGGACATACCAGCGTCAATGTTGAAGCATACGGAGGTTTTCCTCTCCGTATCTGACAACAAACACAGCTTCAAACAGTCGGCCCGTACCTTGGAAGCGTCTCTGTAGCTTAGCAACAGCTTCAGAGAGACTTTCCAGAGCCTGACTGTTGGAAAACAAAGCCACGAGAAGAAAAAAAACCTGACAAAACGGCTCCTGATTTCTGCCGGTAGATTGAGGTTTCCGGACATACAACCTCCGGATAAACCGTACTTCATTCTCAATCTTAATGAAGAATTCTATCATATTATGATCGCTCCGACCCAAGGGGCCTCGCACAAGATTGCTAATTAATCCGTTCTCATTACATAATACCCAGTCTAAGATGGCCCGATCTCTAGTTGGTTCCTTGACATATTGGTCCAGGAAACCATCCCGTATACACTCCAGGAATTCCTTCTTCACAGTATTGTTACTAATTTGGTTAGCCCAATCTATATGTAGATTAAAGTCACCCATGATAACTGCTGTGCCCTTATTGTATGCTTCTCTAATTTCCCTTTTAATGCCATCCTGACCTCCGCATTACTGTTTGGAGGTCTATATACCACTCCCACTAATGTTTTCTGCCCCTTGATATTTCTCAGTTCTACCCATACAGATTCCACATAATCAGAGTTAATATCCTTCCTTACAACTGTGTTAATTCCCTCTTTAACCAGCAATGCTACCCCACCTGCTTTTCCTTTTTGCCTATCTTTCCTGAATATTGAATACCCCTGGATGTTGAGTTCCCAGCCTTGGCCACCCTGGAGCCATGTTTCCGTAATCCCAATCATATCATATTCGTTTGCCTCTATTTGCGCAGCTAATTCATCCACCTTATTACGAATGCTCCTTGCATTAAGACACAAAGCCTTCAGGCTTGTTTTTTTATCACTCTTAGATCTTTTAGAATTATTATTTACTGTGGCCATGTTTGATTTAAACCCTTGATTGCTCTGTCTGCCACTTTTGTTTTTTTCCTTCCTGTCTTTTGCTTTTATCCTTGTTTCCCTTTCCTCTGTCTCCCCGCTCAGGTTCCCAACCCCCTGCCATTTTAGGGTTAGGGTTAGGATCGGTGTACTAATGTACCATATGGTGTAGTACTAAATCATCCAGATTACAGGTCCTCAATCTGATCTGGACTGTGTTGCGTTAACTGATCTCACTGACTCAAATTATTCTCTGCAGCTCTAGATTTGGTCCGGGGAGGAGGGCAGGAGATCAGATCTCACAAGAAAGTCAAGCCCGTGCAAGAGCACTTTAGCTAGTCCCACTCCCCCACCCTTCCTCCGTAGCCCTGTAAAAAAAAAATTTCCTTCAGGTACTTATCGAATTCCCTTTTGAAAGCCACAATTGAATCTGCCCCCACCACCCTTTCAGGTAGTGAATTCCAGATCTTAACCACTCACTGCATAAAAAAGCTTTTCCTCATGTCACCTTTGGTTCTTCTGCCAATCACCTTAAATCTGTGTCCTCTGGTTCTCGACCCTTCCGTCGATGGAAACAGTTTCTCTCTATCTATTCTGTCTAGACCCCTCATGATTTTGAACACCTCTATCAAATCTCTTCTCAACCTTCTCTGCTCTAAGGAGAACAACCCCAGCTTCTCCAGTCTATCCACGTAACTGAAATCCCTCATCCCTGGAACCATTCTTGTAAATCTTATCTGCACCCTCTCCAAGGCCTTCACATCCTTCCTAAAGTGCAGTGCCCAGAATTGGACACAATACTCCAGTTGAGGCCAAACCAGTGTTTTATAAAGGTTCATCATAACTTCCTTGCTTTTGTACTCTATGCCTCTATTTATGAAGCC
Organism: Somniosus microcephalus; assembly: GCF_052327205.1. NCBI lineage: Eukaryota > Metazoa > Chordata > Chondrichthyes > Squaliformes > Somniosidae > Somniosus > Somniosus microcephalus. The sequence continues at coordinate 1,845,445 of NC_140988.1, read as the reverse complement.
CAGGATCCCGTATGCTTTTTTAACTGCTTTCTCAACCTGTCCTGCCACCTTCAAAGATTTGTGCACATTTACCCCCAGGTCTCTCTGTTCATGCACCCCCTTTAGAATTGTACCCTTTAGTTTATATTGCCTCTCCTCGTTCTTCCTATCAAAATGTATCACTTCGCACTTTACTGCGTTAAATTTCATCTGCCACGTGTCCGCCCATTCCAGCAGCCTGTCTATGTCTTCTTGAAGTCTATCACTATCCTCCTCACTGTTCACTATACAGTACTTTGAAGTTTTGTGTCATCTGCAAATTTTGAAATTGTGCCCTGTACATCCAAGTCTAAGTCATTAATATATATCAAGAAAAGCAGTGGTCCTAGTACCGACCCCTGGGGAACACCACTGTATACCTTCCTCCAGTTCGAAAAACAACCATTCACCACTACTCTCTGTTTCCTGTCACTTAGCCAATTCCGTATCCATGCTGCCACTGTCCCTTTTATTCCATGGGAACCAACTTTGCTGGCAAGCCTATTATGTGGCACTTTATCAAACGCCTTTTGGAAGTCAATGTACACCACGTCAACCGCATTGCCCTCATCAACCCTCTCTGTTACCTCATCAAAAAACTCAATTAAGTTAGTTAAACACAATTTGCCTTTAACAAATCCATGCTGGCTTTCCTTAATTAATCCATACTTGTCCAAGTGACTGTTAATTCTGTCCCGGATTATCATTTCTAAAAGCTTCCCCACTACCGAGGTTAAACTGACTGGCCTGTAGTTGCTGGGTTTATCCTTACACCCTTTTTTGAACAAGGGTGTAACATTTGCAATTCTCCAGTCCTCTGTCACCAGCCCCGTATCCAAGCAGGATTGGAAGATTATGGCCAGTACCTCCGCAATTTCCACCTTTACTTCCCTCAGCATCCTAGGATGCATCCCATCCAGTCCTGGTAACTTATCTACTTTAAGGACAGCCAGCCTTTCTAGTACCTCCTCATCAATTTTTATCCCATCCAGTATCTTAATTATCTCTTTCACTATGACTTTGGCAGCATCTTCTTCCTTGGTAAAGACAGATGCAAAGTACTAATTTACATAGGATATACTGCACAGAAACAGGCCATTCAGCCCAACCAGTCCATACCATGTTTATGCTCCACTCGAGCCTCCTCCTGTCTTTCCTCATCTAAATCTATCAGTGTAACCCTCTATTCCCTTCTCCCTCATATGCTTATCCAGCCCCCCTTTAAATGCATCTATACTATTTGCTTCAACCACTCCCTGTGGTAGCGAGTTCCACATTCTCACCACTCTCTGGGTAAAGAAGTTTCTTCTGAATTCCCTATTGGATTTCTTGGTGACTATCTTATATTGATGGCCTCTAGTTATGCTATTCTCCACAAGTGGAAACATCCTCTCTCTGGATTCACCCTATCAAAACATTTCATATTTTTAAAGACCTCTATTAGGTCACCCCTCAGCCTTCTTTTTTCAAGAGAAAAGAGACCCAGCCTGTTCATCCTTTCCTGATATGTATACCCTCGCATTTCTGGTATCATCCTTGTAAATCTTCTCTGCATCCTCTCCAATGCCTCTATATCCTTCTTATAATATGGCGACCAGAACTGCACGCAGTACTCTTAAGTGTGGTCTAACCAAGGTTCGATACAGGTTTAGCATACGTTCCCTACTTTTAATTCTATACCTCTAGAAATAAACCCTAGTGCTTGGTTTGCTTTTTTATGGCCTTGCGAACCTGTGTCGCAACTTTTAGCGATTTGTGTATTTGTACTCCTAGAACCCTTTTTTCCTCTACCCCACCTAGACTCTCACCCTCTAAGAGATAAGTGACCTCCCTATTCTTCCTACCAAAATGTAATCTCACATTTATCTGTGTTGAACCTCATTTGCTAATTATTTGCCCATTCTGCAAGTTTATTAATGTCCTCCTGTAATTTGTTGCAGTCCTCCTCAGTATTGACTATCCCCCCAATTTGGTATCACCCACAAATTTAGAAATTGTGTTTTTGATTCCAAAGTCTAAATCGTTAATGTAAATTGTGAACAGCAGTGGTCCCAGCACTGATCCTTGTGGGACACCACTACCCACCTTCTGCCACTGTGAATAGCTACCCTTTACCCCTACTCTCTGCTTTCTGTCTTGAAGCCAGCTAGCAATCCATTCTGCTACTTGTCCCCTGACTCCGCATTCTCTGACCTTATTCATTAGGTCTATTATGGGGTACCTTATCGAAGGCCTTTTGAAAATCTAGATAAATTACATCTACTGCATTACCACTGTCTACTCTCTCTGTTAACTCTTCAAAAAATTCAATAAGGTTGGTTAAGCAAGATTTTCCATTTTGAAATCCATGCTGACTATTCATTATTCTAGATGTTCTTCTATTCTCTCCTTTAGTAGGGATTCCATTATTTTTCCTACCACTGATGTTAAGTTGACTGGTCTATAATTACCTGGATATGTTCTATCCACCTTCTTAAATATAGGCATTACGTTAGCTATCCGCCAGTCCTCTGGCACTACACCTTTTTCTAACGAATTATTAAATATGTGTATTTAGTAGCTCAGCCATGCCCTCTGCCTCCATTTTAGTCCCACCCCTTCTCTTACTACCCGTTTACTATTTATATGCCTATAGAAGACTTTTGGATTCCCTTTTATGTTAGCTGCCAATCTATTCTCATACTCTCTCTTTGCCCCTCTTATTTCCTTTTTCACTTCCCCCCTGAACTTTCTATATTCAACCTGGTTCGTTATCCAGGGAGCTCTGGCTTTGGTTGTACTACCTTTCCCTCTCGTGGGAATGTACCTTGGCTGTACCCGAACCATCTCCTCTTTAAAGGCAGCCCATTGTTTGATTACAGTTTTGCCTGCCAATCTTTGATTCCAATTTACCCAGGCCAGATCCATTCTCAACCCACTGAAATTGGCTATCCTCCAATTAATTATTTTTACTCTAGATTGCTCGCTGTCCTTTTCCATAGCTAGTCTAAACCTTATGATACTGTGATCACTGTTCCCTAAATGTTCCCCTACTGACACTTGCTCTACTTGACCCACCTCATTTCCCAGAACCAGATCCAGCAATGCCTCCTTCCTCATTGGGCCGGACACGTACTGGTCAAGAAAGTTCTCCTGAACACACTTCAGAAATTCTTCCCCTTCTCTGCCTTTTACACTATTACTATCCCAGTCTATATTAGGATAGTTGAAGTCCCCCATTATCACTATAGTTCTTGCACCTCTATATCCCTTCCACTAGTTGGCAGCCTATAGAATACACCTAGTAGTGTAATGGCACCTCTATTGTTCCTCAACTCTAACCAATTAGATTCTCCAGGACATCCTCTCTCTCCAGCACTGTAATATTCTCCTTAATCAATACTGCCACCCCACTTCCTTTCTTTCCTTCCCTATATTTCCTAAACACCTTGTATCCAGGAATATTTAGTACTCAATCCTGCCCTTTATTGAACCAGGTCTCCGTTATCACCACAACATCATATTCCCATGTGTCTATTTGCGCCTACAGCTCACCAACCTTATTTACCACGCTTTGTGCATTCACACACATGCACTGTAAACCTATCTTAGACCTTCTTGCATTCTATCTTAATCTGAAACACTCCAAAGCGCTTCATATACAATGAATGAATTGTTTTTAACCACAGTCCCCATTGTTAGGTAGGTAACAACAGCAGCTACAACACAGCAACGACCCACAAACAGCAACGAGATGAATAAGTAGCGAACCTGCTCTGTGACACTCAATAGTGTAGAAACATAGAAGATAGGAGCAGGAGTAGGCCATTCGGCCCCTCGAGCCTGCTCCGCCATTCAATTCGATCATGGCTGATCATCCAAATTCAGTACCCTGTCCCTGCTTTCTCCCCCATACCCCTTGATCACTTTAGCCTTAAGAAATATATCCAACTCCTTCTTGAATATATTTAAAGAATTGGCCTCTACTGTCTTCTGTGGTAGAGAATTCCACAGGTTCACCACTCTCTGGGTGAAGAAATTCCTCCTCATTTCTGTCCTAAATGGCTTACCCCTTATCCTTAGACTGTGACCCCTGGTTCTGGACTCCCCGACCATCGGGAACATCCTTCCTGCATCTAGTCTGTCCAGTCCTGTCAGAATTTTATAAGTTTCAATGAGATCCCCTCTCATTCTTCTAAACTCCAGCGAGTATAAGCCCAATCGACCCAATCTCTCCTCATACGTCATTCCTGCCATCCCAGGTATCAGCCTGGTGAATCTTCGCTGAACTCCCTCCATGGCAAGAACATCCTCCCCCAGATAAGGCGAACAAAACTGCACACAATACTCAAGATGTGGTCTCACCAAGGCCCTGTACAACTGCAGCTAGACATCCTTGTTCCTGTACTCAAACCCTCTCGCTACAAAGGCCAACATACCATTTGCCTTCTTAACCGCCTGCTGCACCTGCATGCTTACCTTCAGCGACTGGTGCACAAGGGCACCCAGGTCTCGTTGCACTTCCCCTTCTCCCAATCTATTGCTGTTCAGATAATAATCTGTCTTCCTGTTTTTGCCACCAGAGTGGATAACCTCGCATTTATTAAAGATTATATTGCATCTGCCAATCTTCTGCCCAATCACCCAACCTGCCCAAATCATCCTGGAGTTTCTCGGCATCCTCCTCACAGCACACACGCCCACCCAGCTTTGTGTCGTCTGCAAACTTGGAGATATTACATCTAGTTCCCTTGTCTAGATCATTAATATATATTGTGAATAGCTGGGGTCCAAGGACCGATCCCTGCGGTACCCCACTAGTCACTGCCTGCCACTCGGAAAAAGACCCGTTTATTCCAACTCTTTGCTTTCTGTCTGCCAACCAGTTCTCTATCCAAGTCAATACCTTGCCCCACATCCCATGTGCCTTAACTTTACACGCTAATCTCTTATGCGGGACCTTATCAAAAGCCTTTTGAAAGTCCAAAAACACATCCACTGGTTCCCCCTTATCTATTTTACCAGTTACATCCTCAAAAAATTCCAGTAGATTAGTCAAGCACGATTTACCTTTTGTAAATCCATGTTGACTTTGTCCGATCCTGCCACTGTTTTCCAAGTGCTCTGCTATTACATCTTTTATAATGGACTCTAGTATTTTCCCCACTACCAATGTCAGGCTTACCGGTCTGTAATTCCCCGTTTTCTCTCTACCACCTTTTTTGAATAGTGGGGTAACATTAGCTACCCTCCAATCCATGGGTACTGTTCCAGATTCCATCGAATGTTGGAAGATGACCAGCAATGCATCTACTATTTCTAGGGTTACTTCCTTAAGTACCCTAGTGTGGTAAACCACTTTATCGTTACACTATAGTTATCACTGTTGTATTGTTATCACCGTTGTATCACGATACGAGGTCGCCTCTTGTCGCGCTGTTATACCTGGGCTGACCACCTCCGACTCCGCCCATGGCTCCACCTACCTGCCCAGGTATAAAGGTAGTCGACTGGCTGGTATTCCTCCTTGTTGGACCCGATCACCCACGAGGGTGGGCTCTGTTATTTAGTCAATAAAAACCTTTAGTTACGTTCCTAACTCGTCGCCTTTTATTGGACGAATTGATAGGTATATCAATTTTATTGACTAAATTTTAAAGATGTCTACTACTGGCCAGCCAGAAGCCCTCCCAGAAGCACAGCCACACCAGCCGGCTTGGCTGCAAGCCCTCAAACCACCGTACCTGGATCTAAACCCACAGGCAGCAAACGCAGCCCTCAACTTCAAACACTGGCTGGACTGCTTCGAATCCTACCTGGAAGAATCCGGCGCCCCGCAGAGATCCAAACTAAGACTTCTGAACGCCCAAGCGAGCCCGAGAGTATACGCACTCATACAGGACACGACTACGTACGAGGCCGCTATCAACCTACTGAAACAGCAGTACCGCAGCCCGGTAAATTACATGTACACCAGGCACCTCCTAAGATCCCGCCCGCAACAGCCAGGAGAGTCTGTAGCTGAATTTTTACGGGCGCTAAGAGCACTCGGCAGGAACTGTGACTTTAAAGCGGTGACGGCTGTTGAAAATACGGAAGATAATATCCGCGATGCCTTTGTGAAAGGCCTACGGTCCGACTACTCACGGCAAAGACTGCTTGAAGCTAAAGACCTCGACCTGGACAAAGCTGAAGCCCTCGCTCTCTCCCTGGAGGTGGCCCATCAGGACCAGGAGGCGTTTTCCAGGTACTGCTCGCGACCCTGGGACTCGGGCCCGACCCCTACCGCAATACCCTTCGCAGCGCCGCCCCCGGGACCTACCTCAGCGTCGGCGTCCCGGACCCGACCGGGCCCGCCACCCCCGGTACCGGCTCCGACATCGGGCACCCGCGATCGGGCCGCCGGCTGCTTCTTTTGCGGCCAGGAGAAGCACCCGAGGTCGCGCTGCCCAGCCAGGAACTCTACCTGCACAACCTGCAGGAAGAAAGGCCATTTCTCTAAGGCCTGCAGGAGCGGATCTTCAGAGGCCAGCAGTGCCTCATGCGAACTGTGGGGGCGGCCATCTTCTTTCACGGCAACTGAGGCCAGTATCCCCACACGTGAGTCATGGGGGCGGCCATCTTTGATCAAGGCAACCGACCCCAATAGTGCCTCATGTGAGTTATGGGGGCAGCCATCTTCTCCGCCATTTTGTCCTACCTCGTGGGAGACGCCATTTTACCCACCACGCCCGACTGCCACCGGGCCCCCGGACCCGACGACCGCCTCGCCCGCAGACGACAACGACTCGCTTACCTACACGCTAGCCTCCGTCACTCTGGATCAAGCCCGCCCACACCACCTGTCCAAGTCGATGATGGACATCAAAGTAAACGGCCACGCCACGACCTGCCTGTTCGACAGCGGAAGCACGGAGAGCTTCATCCACCCAGACACGGTGAGCCACTACTCCCTCCCTGTCCTGCCAACGCGCAACCGAATCTCGATGGCATCGAGGTCCCACGCCACGGACATTAGCGGCTACTGTGCTGTGACCTTGTCGGTTAAGGGTACAGAGTATAAAAACTTTAAACTCCTCGTCCTCCCCCAGCTCTGCGCTGCCGTCCTACTAGGGCTGGACTTCCAATCCCACCTCCAAAGTGTAACCCTAGCATACGGTGGACCCCTCCCCCCACTCACAGTCGACAACCAGCGAAGGTTAAACCGCCCACCGCGTAACACCTGCAGCCTATCCACCCTCAAGGTGCCGCCACCTTCCCTGTTCGCTAACCTCACCCCCGACTGCAAACCCGTCGCTACCAAGAGCAGGCGGTACAGCGCTGGGGACAGAGCTTTCATTTGCTCTGAGGTGCAGCGTCTCCTGAAGGAGGGCATCATCGAGGGGAGCAACAGCCCCTGGCGTGCCCAGGTCGTGGTCGTTAAGACCGGCGATAAAAATCGCCTGGTCATCGACTACAGCCAGACCATAAACAGATACACCCAGCTGGACGCATACCCCCTTCCCCGCATATCTGACATGGTCAATCAGATTGCACAATACCGCATATTCTCGACCATCGACCTTAAGTCGGCCTACCACCAACTCCCTATCCACCCCGAGGACCGCCAGTACACCGCCTTCGAGGCGAATGGGCGCCTATACCACTTCCTTAGGGTCCCCTTCGGTGTCACCAACGGGGTCTCGGTCTTCCAAAGGGAGATGGACCGGATGGTTGACCAGAACGGACTGCAGGCCACATTCCCCTACCTAGATAACGTCACCATCTGCGGCCGCGACCGGCAGGACCACGACGTGAATCTGGAGAAATTCCTCCGTACAGCCCAACGGCTGAACCTCACCTACAATAAGGAGAAATGTGTGTTTAACACCTCGCGCCTTGCCATCCTTGGCTGTGTAGTAGAGAACGGACTCATCGGCCCCGACCCCGAAAGAATGCGCCCCCTCATGGAGCTACCCCTCCCCCACTGCCCTAAGGCACTTAAGAGAACCCTGGGGCTCTTCGCCTACTATGCCCAATGGGTGCCCAATTATGCGGACAAAGCCAGACCCCTCATGAAGTCCACATCCTTCCCCCTTACGGAGGAAGCGTGCGCAGCCTTCTCCCTCATTAAGGGAGACATTGCCAAGGCCACTATGCACGCAGTGGATGAGTCCATCCCCTTCCAAGTCGAGAGCGATGCATCCGACTTCGCCCTAGCCGCCACCCTTAACCAGGAGGGGAGACCGGTGGCCTTCTTCTCAAGGACCCTACAGGGCCCTGAGATCCGACACTCGTCGGTCGAGAAGGAGGCCCAGGCGATTGTGGAGGCGGTACGACGCTGGAGGCACTACCTGGCAGGCAAACGATTTACCCTCCTTACCGACCAACGTTCGGTCGCTTTTATGTTTAATAACAAGCTGAGGGGCAAAATCAAGAATGACAAGATCTTGAGGTGGAGAATCGAGCTCTCCACCTACGATTATGATATCTTGTACCGGCCAGGTAAGCTGAACGAACCCCCCGATGCTCTGTCACGAATTACATGCGCCAGCGCGCAAAGTGATAGACTTCAGACCCTCCACAACGACCTCTGCCACCCCGGGGTCACCAGACTTTACCACTTCATTAAGGCCCGCAACCTGCCCTACTCCATCGAGGAGGTCAGGACCATAACCAGGAACTGCCAGACCTGCGCCGAGTGCAAACCGCACTTCTTTAGGCCGGACAGAGCAAGCCTGATCAAGGCCACCCGCCCCTTCGAGCGCCTGAGCATCGACTTTAAGGGGCCCCTCCCGTCCTCTGACCGTAATGTGTACTTCCTCAACATTGTTGATGAGTACTCCCGTTTCCCCTTTGCCTTCCCCTGCCCAGACATGACCAGTACCACGGTCATTAAATGCCTGAACGACCTCTTCGCCTTGTTCGGGTTCCCAAACTATATACATAGTGACCGGGGCTCCTCTTTCATGAGCGAGGAACTCCGTCAGTTCCTACTAGCGAGAGGTATTGCAGCAAGTAGGACCACCAGCTACAACCCCCAAGGGAACGGCCAGGTGGAAAGAGAGAACGCGACGGTATGGAAGGCCGTCCTCTTAGCCTTAAAGTCTAAGGGCCTCCCAACCTCCCGCTGGCAGGAAGTCCTCCCGACAGCGCTGCACTCCATCCGGTCACTACTTTGCACTGCCGTTAACGCCACCCCCCCATGAACGAATGTTTGTTTTCCCCAGGAAGTCGACTACGGGAACCACTCTACCAACCTGGCTGACCTCTCCGGGGCCCGTCTTGCTGCGAAAGCACGTGAGGGCCCATAAAACAGACCCCCTGGTCGAAAGGGTGAACCTCCTGCACGCCAACCCCCAGTACGCCTACGTGGCTTACCCAGACGGGCGGGAGGACACTGTCTCCTTACGAGACCTCGCACCCTCGGGCACTCCGGAGACACCACCTTTACCCCCCCCCCACCACCCCCCCAATTCCAGCCCAGGTAGACGGCATGCCGGAACCCCACGAGCCTTCGCCGACCACGCAGACACCAGCACTAACACCGGATAATGCAGCACCGCCGCTGCGACGATCGGAGAGGCTTACGAGGCCTCCGGACAGACTGACATACCAGAACTGGTAGTACACTTCACCCCGCCGGACTCAAATCTAAACAAGGGGTGAATGTGGTAAACCACTTTATCGTTACACTATAGTTATCACTGTTGTATTGTTATCACCGTTGTATCACGATACGAGGTCGCCTCTTGTCGCGCTGTTATACCTGGGCTGACCACCTCCGACTCCGCCCATGGCTCCACCTACCTGCCCAGGTATAAAGGTAGTCGACTGGCTGGTATTCCTCCTTGTTGGACCCGATCACCCACGAGGGTGGGCTCTGTTATTTAGTCAATAAAAACCTTCAGTTACGTTCCTAACTCGTCGCCTTTTATTGGACGAATTGATAGGTATATCACCTAGGATGTAGATTATCAAGCCCTGGGGATTTATCGGCCTTCAATCCCGTCAATTTCCCTAACACCATTTCCCTACAAATACTGATTTCTTTCAGTTGCTCCCTTTCATCAGACCCTATGTTCCCCGACATCTCTGGGAGGTTATTTGTGTCCTCCTTTGTGAAGACAGAACCAAAATATGTATTTAGTTGGTCTGCCATTTCTTTGTTCCCCATTATAAATTCCCCTGATTCTGACTGCAAGGGACCTACGCTTGACTTCACCAATCTTTTTCTCTTCACATATCTATAAAAGCTTTTAGAGTCAGTTTTTATGTTCCCTGCAAGCTTACTCTCATATTCTATTTTCCCCTTCTTAATTAATCCCTTTGTCCTCCTTTGTTGAATCCTAAACTGCTCCCAAGCCTCAGGTTTACTGCTTTTTCTGGCCAATTTATATGCCCTCTCCTTGGATCTTATGCTATCCCTAATTTCCCTCGTTAGCCATGGTTGAGTCACCTTTTTTGTTTTATTTTTATGCCAAACTGGGATGAACAAATTCTGTAGTTCATCCATGTGGTCTTTGAATGTTTGCCATTGCCTATCCACCGTTGCTGTGTTCCTGGGACTAGGGACAGGGTCACTGGCAAGGCTTGGAAGCTAAGCAGAGCCAGGCCTGGTTAGTACCTGGAGGGGTGACCATCAGGGAAGGCCAGGTGCAGAAGGTCACGGAAGGAGCCCCGAGGCGGTTGGTGAGAAGGTCACGGAAGGAGGAGCGGCTGGTGAGCAGGCCCGGGCGTTGGGCTGAAGATTGTCGGACAGGAGGAATGGTGGAAATGGAATGGCGGCGCGCACCGACGCAGCGGCTTTGCTTCTCCCAGTCATGGGAGCTTGCAAGATCACATTTCGTTGTTCATGTACTTGTGCAATGACAATAAAAGTTGAATTATAATTATTATTATAATTATTATTATTATCCTTTGAGTGACCTTCCCCAATCAATCCTACTCAACTCGCGCCTCGATGTAAAACCCATCTTGGACGCAAGGATGGGCATGTGAGTCAAAGGCACTCATAAAAACTACAACACTTGAGAGATCTGATCTCCTGCTTAAACGGTGAAAAGTGAAACTGCTCACGGAACGCACAATCACGGTCCGTAACATTCAGCGACACGCCATGTGCTAATCAAAATGGTGGTCATTATTAAACATATTTCTTAATCTCAAGTAAAACTCCAATAGCAAACCTTGCATAGTGGTTTATGCTTGGGCACTTCCAAAAAGCGTACATTTGTCAAATTTCAATAGATGGCACTATGACTTGCTAGGAAAATCAGAGGTTTGTTAAATTCCACAGTACTCGAGTACACAGAACCACTAAATAGAAGCAGTTCTGTTTGTTTTGGCTGTCGGTGCTATGCAATCTGCCCCGTTTATATTGCCCTCCTCCCTGGACCAAATCTAGAGCTGCAGAGAATAATTTGATTCAGTGAGATCAGTTAACGCAACACAGTCCAGATCAAACCGAGGACCTGTAATCTGGATGATTCAGTACTACACCATATGATACATTAGTACACCGAGCCTTAAAGGAACCACACTTGTCTCTTTCAAAGCGTGTCCATTGGGACAAATATCTAAAGATAAATATTATAATGAATTTCAAAATAAACAAAGGCAATGTACAGAACAGGAAGAATATCTCTTAATTCATAGTATTCTTGGTTTTAACCTTAAAATCTGTTCAGGAACATTTGGAACATACAGGACCGGGTAAGACTCTTTCAACGTCTAACAGACAGTGCTGGCTCACGCGCCTCGTGGATCATGATTTAGAAATATTAATGTGTTATCCCTCGGTTTCCTTTCTGGTTCAGTTAGACATTTCGATGGAGTCAACACTAAATCAAGTTTAATTATAGCCTACAGTTCTATTTATCCAAACTGGCTTACCTCCAGGAGCTGGATAGCCTTGGTATGCTGCTTCTCTCGGCACAGTTGTGCTGCCTGAATTAACACTGGTAGTGGAGTCTCTGGGTTCTGCTTCTGCAAACCTAATGTTAGCTTTCGACACTGATCAGCCTAAGCACAAAAAATTCATAATATTTATTTCCAACATATTATACCACAGCCTCTTTTTTTAAATTGTGAAATTTATTCTGCTCTGGCTCCTTTTTTTAAGCAACAGTGGCAAGCATCGTGGGGACTCCAACTGAACATATTCTGTGAAGATGATAAATGATGATATGCAAACAACACAATTAATAATTGTAGGGCTTGATTGAGTGATTAACAGCACAACATGCATAGGGATCATTGGTGAATCAGTAAAAAAAACAATTTCCTGTAATGGAACAATGGGCTGCCTTTAAAGAGGAAATAGTTCGGGTACAGTCGAGGTACATTCCCACTAGGGGAAAAGGAAGGGCAACTAAAGTCAGAGCTCCCTGGATGACGAAAGAGCTAGAGAGTAAGACGAAGCAGAAAAAGAACGTGTCTGACAGATGTCAGGTCGAGAATACAAGTGAGAAACAGGCTGAATATAGAAAGTTCAGAGGAGAAATTAATAAGAAAATAAGAGGGGCAAAGAGGGTATGATAATAGAATGGCAGCTAAGATAAAAGGTAATCCAAAAGTCTTCTATAGGCATATAAATAGTAAATAGTCTATCTTGAGGCTAAAGGGATCAAGGGATTTGGGGAGAAGGCAGGGACAAGGTACTGAATTTGGATGATCAGCCATGATCTCATTGAATGGCGGAGCAGGCTCGAAGGGCCGAATGGCCTACTCCTGCTCCTATCTTCTATGTTTCTATGTAAACGGGTAGTAAGAGGAGGGGTGGGACCGATTAGGAACCAAAAAGGAGACCTACGCATGGAGGCAGAGGGTATGGCTGAGGTACTAAATGGGTACTTTGCAACTGTCTTCACCAAGGAAGATGCTGCCATAGACATAGTGAAGGAGGAGGTAGAGGAGATACGGGATGGGATGAAAATTGATAAAGAGGAGGTACTCGAAAGGCTGGCTGTACTCAAGGGAGATAAGTCACCAGGACCAGATGGGATGCATCCTAGGACGCTGAGGGATGTGAAGGAAGAAATCGCGGAGGTACTGGGCATAATCTTCCAATCCTCCTTAGAAACCGGGGTTGTGTCAGAGGACTGGAGAATTGCAAATGTTACACCCTTGTTCAAAAAAGGGTGTAAAGATAAACCCAGTAGCTACAGGCCAGTCAGTTTAACCTTGGTAATGGGGAAGTGTACAGAAGCAATAATCAAGGACAAAATTATCAGTCACTTGGACAAGTACGGAATAATTAAGGAAAGCCAGCATGGATTTGTTAAAGGCAAATTGTGTTTAACCAACTTGATCGAGGTTTTTGATGAAGTAACAGAGAGGGTTGATGAGGGTAATGCGGTTGACGTGGTGTACATGGATTTCCAAAAGGCATTCGACAAAGTGCCACATAATAGGCTTGTCAGCAAAGTTGGTTCCCATGGAGCAAAAGGGACAGTGGCAGCACGGATATGAAATTGGCTAAGTGACAGGAAACAGAGCGTAGTGGTGAATGGTTGTTTTTCAGACTGGAGGAAGGTACACAGTGGTGTTCCCCAGGGGTTGGTTCTAGGACCACTGCTTTTCTTGATATATATTAATGGCTTGGATGTGGATGCACAGGGCACAATTTTAAAATTTGCAGATGAAGTATAGTGAACAGTGAGGAGGATAGCGATAGACTTCAAGAGGGCATAGACAGGCTGGTGGAATTGTCGGACACGTGGCAGATGAAATTTAACGCAGAAAAGTCCAAAATGATACATTTTGGTAGAAAGAATGGAGAGAGGAAATATAAATTAAAGGGGGTGCATGAACAAAGAGACCTGGGGGTGTATGTGCACAAATTGTTCAAGGTGGCAGGGCAGGTTGAGAAAGCAGTTAAAGGGCTTCATGAATAGAGCTATAGAGTACAGCCAACCTTTCTAGTACCTCCTCTTTATCAATTCTTATCCCATCCAGTATCTCCTCTACCTCCTCCTTCACTATGTCTATGGCAGCATCTTCCTTGGTGAAGACAGTTGCAAAGTACTCATTTAGCATGTCAGCCATATCCCTCTACCTCCATGCGTAGGTCTCCTTTTTGGTCCCACCCCTCCTCTTACTACCCGTTTACTATTTATATGCCTATGGAAGACTTTTATAAAACACTGGTTCAGCCTCACCTGGAGCATTGTGTCCAATTCTGGGCACCACACTTTAGGAGGGATCTGAAGGCCTTAGAGAGGGTGCAGAAAAGATTTACGAGAATGATTCCAGGGATGAGGGACTTCAATTACGTGGATAGACTGGAGAAGCTGGGATTGTTCTCCTTAGAGCAGAGAAGATTGAGAGGAGATTTGATAGAGGTGTTCAAAATCATGAGGGGTCTGGACAGAGTAGATAGAGAGAAACTGTTCCCATTGGCGGAAGGGTCGAGAACCAGAGGACACAGATTTAAGGTGATTGGCAAAAGAACCAAAGGCAACATGAGGAAAAACATTTTTACTTAGCGAGTGGTTAGGGTCTGGAATGCAATGCCTGAAAGTGTGGCGGAGGCAGATTCAATCACTGCTTTCAAAAGGATAAGTTGGATAAATACCTGAAGGAAAAAAATTTGCAGGGCTATGGAGAAAGGGCGGGGGAGTGGGACTAGCTGAAGTGCTCTTGCAGAGAGCTGGCACAGGCTCGACGGCAAATGGCCTCCTTCTGTGCTGTAACCATTCTATGAGTCCTCCCAAATGAGACAAACCTGGAAATTTCCCACTGTTCGCTAACCGAAGAACAAGCCCAGAGATAGAGAATGCATCGCACCTGCAGTATCAGCATGCACACTGGGTTCCATACCGCCAGCGGTGTGTTGTACACACATCTCTGCACCAGGGAAATAATGAGGACTGTGCAATTTAGTTATTTTCTCAAGAAGACCTGGCTCTTCCTTTATGTCCTCGAACCGGCCGAGACTTCCAGCGTTTGGAAGTAATGCTGCAAGGACTATATTCTTTATACTACGAACGATCCCAGTTAGGTATGCAGAAAGGACAGCAGTGTACTGACATAGTTGTCACATTGATAGTCCCCAAAAAAATTAGGTCAAAGTCTAATCAAGTCATACACCAAGACATTGCTAACAAAATTGCAACTATTTTTTATCACCTCTAAACCACTATCATAGTGGCCATTAAGTTGCCAGAGCCACAGCAATAAATATAGGAGCCTCGATTTTTTTTTTTAATTCGTTCCTGGGATGTGGGCGTCGCTGGCAAGGCTAGTACTTATTGCCCATCTCTAATTGCCCTAGAAAAGGTGGTGGTGGGCTGCTTCTTGAGCCGCTGCAGTCCGTGTGGTGAAGGTACTCCCACAGAGATGTTAGGGAGGGAGTTCCAGGTTTTTGACCCAGCAACAATGAAGGAACGGCCGATATATTTCCAAGTCAGGATGGTGTGTGACTTGGAGGGAAACATGGAGGTGGTGGCGTTCCCATGCACCTGCTGCCCTTGCCCTTCTAGGTGGTAGAGGTCGCGGGTTTGGGAACTGCTGCAGAAGAAGCCTTGGCGAGTTGCTGCAGTGCATCTTGTAGATGGTACACACTACAGCCACGGTGCGCCAGTGCTGGTACCAGTGAATGTTTAAGGTGGTGGATGGGGTGTCAATGGACTGCTTTGTCCTGGATGGTGTTGAGCTTCTGGGGTGTTGTTGGAGCTGCACTCATCCAGGCAAGTGGAGAGTATTCCATCACACTCCTGACTTGTGCCTTGTAGATGGTGGAAAGGGTTTGGGAGTAAGGAGGTGAGATACTTGCTGCCGAATACCCAGCCTCTGACCTGCTCTTGTAGCCACAGTATTTATGTGGCTGATCCAGTTAAGTTTCTGGTCAATGGTGACCCCCAAGGTGTTGATGGTGGGGGATTCGGTGATGGTTAATGCCATTTAATGTCATGGGGCGGTGGTTAGAGACTGTCTTGTTGGAGATAGTCATTGCCTGGCACTTGTGTGGCACGAATGCTGCTTGCCACTTATCAGCCCAAGCCTGAATGTCGTCCCGGTCTTGCTGCATGCGATTTACCGATTGGCACCCCAAAATGCCCACACCGACCATGGCCAAAGTTCTGCCCCAGGGTCATTAACACATTGAAAGGCTCCTCAGTCTGTGTCAGGGAGTTCTACCAAAACCGGGGTGAAAGACTGTCTCAGCAGCCTCCCCCAGCACAGGGATTGAGAGAGGAGTGGCAGGGACACTGTGCAGCACATCTCCGAGGGAGACTTTGGCCCCATTCTCTCTCGATCTGCCACAAAACTGACAGCAGATAACTGGAAAATGTAGTCCAGGATTTTCAATATTACTTTGAGTGGGGTTAATGAGAGTCTGATGCCGAGACCCAGAAAGTGGTGCAGTTTGGACGTACCCTTTTACATAAGAAATAGGAGCAGGAATAGGCCACTTGGCCTCTCGAGCCTGCTCCGCCATTCAATAAGATCATGGCTGATCTTGGGCTCAAAGCCACTTCCCTGCCCGCTCCCCATGACCCTTCACTCCCTTATCTTGCAAATATCTGTCTATCTCCACCTTAAATGTTTTTGATGAACCAGCCTCCACGGCTCTCTGGGGCAGAGAATTCCACAGATTTACGACCGAGAGAAGAAATTCCTCCTCATCTCAGTTCCAAAAGGGCGACCCTTTATTCTGAAACTATGCCCCCGAGTTCTAGATTTCCCCACGAGGGGAAACATCCTCTCTGCATCTACCTTGTCGAGCCCCCTCAGTATTTTATATGTTTCAATAAGATCACCTCTCAGTCTTCTAAATTCCAATGAATATAGGCCCAACCTGCTCAACCTTTCTTCATAAGTCAACCCCCTCATCTCAGGAATCAACCGAGTGAATCGTCTCTGAACTGCCTCCAATGCAAGTATATCCTTCCTTAAATAAGGAGACCAAAACTGTACGCAGTACTCAAGGTGTGGTCTCACCAATACCCTGTACAGTTGTAGCAGGACTTCCCTGCTTTTATACTCCAACCCCCTTGCAATAAAGGCCAACATTTCATTTGCTTTTTTGATTACTTGCTGTACCTGCATGCTAACTTTTTGTGTTTCATGCACAAGGACCCCCAGGTTCCTCTGAACTGTAGCATTTTGTAATCGTTCTCCATTTAAATAATAATTTGCTTTTTTATTTTTCCTGCCAAAGTGGATAACCTCACACTTTCCCACATTATACTCCATCTGCCAAATGTTTGCCCGCTCACTTAGCCTGTCTATATCCCTTTGCAGGTTCTTCGAGTCCTCTGCACAACTTGCTTTCCCACCCATCTTTGTATCATCCGCAAACTTGGCTACATTACACTCGGTCCCTTCATCCAAGTCATTAGTGTAGATTGTAAATAGTTGAGGCCCCAGCACCGATCTCTGTGGCACCCCACTAGTTACTGTTTGCCAACCGGAAAATGACAACAGGCTCTTGCCTGTTTTCTTGAGTTTTAGCAATGGTCAAAATTAAATTTTAAACTAATTTCCCCTAATTTATCAAGACTTTATGGGCTCCAATGTTTGCTACTGATTTTCTCCCCTTAATAACAAAAAGAATACAGGTCTTTGTAGTGGCAATAGAAACTGGCTTTATGATCCTTAATTACACAAAACTCACGGTGAAAAAGCACAAGAAAAGAGCTGGAGTATGGATTGTTCTCTGTAATTCACTGGTCACGAGTGTTTGTGTCAGGCAGAGATCAGTGAATTTTTAGCTTTGTTGCAAGAATGGTAATGGTTTGTACGAAGCAAGACTTCATATGATTACAGGTTTTAAACTGTTCCCGAGAGTTTCACTCAAAATATTTTTACATCAAATTGTGTTCAGAAGGGTGAAAGCCCATAAACCACAAGCACCAAAAACAGTAACTTATGAATGCTCCTAAAATGCACAAAATAATCTTTGCAACTACTTGCAGATGTACTTTGATGTGTTTTCTGTGCCGTGTTCCTTGTCATAGGCCAAATCGTACCATTTTTATTCACAACAGTCATTGTGTATCCGGCAATGAAAATATTACCAAACTGCATGACAGGTATAAATCCAGCAGACCTCTCCTGCATGTTGGTAGCTGGTTAAGTAAACAACCACTTCCACTTAGATATATTCTTTTCCCTTAATGTTCACTTTAAAAATTGGCAGCTTTTACTACTCTTTAAACAACCCAGTTGTAGTAATCATTACAGAAAGGGACAATAAAGATAAAACATTCACTGATTTTATTTCCCACTAACAATAAAGTTAAATCCGCATGCTGTGGGGAACCCATTCTGTGCACAAGAAGCTTTTTACTTGTATGTTCTGACACTGTGCTACAAGAGTCTATAAGTATTACATAACAAACACAAAAGAAAAATACTGCTTTTAAAGCAACAATGCATTTAGGGTTAACCCTAACCCTAAATGCATTGTGTGGAAACTGGGAGAATCCATCTCCGTCGAATCTGTTCTGACGATGCCACCTTCCATACCAGTGCTTCCGATATGTCTTCCATTTTCCTCAACCGAGGATTCCCCAGCACCATGGTTGACAGGTCCCTCGACTGTGTCCATCCTATTTCCCGCACTTCTGCTCTCACCCCTTCCCCTCCCTCCCAGAACCACGATAGGACTCTCCTTGTCCTCACCTTCCACACCACCAGCCTCCACATTCAACAGATCATCCTCCGCCACCTCCGGTGTGATGCCACCACCAAACATATCTTCACGTCCCCTTTCAGCATTCCGAAGGAACCGTTCCATCCACAACACCCTGGCCCACTCTTCAATCAGCCCCCAACACCCCCTCCCCTTCCCACGGCACCTTCCTGTGCAAGCGCAGGAGATGCAACACCTGCCCTTTCACCTCCTCCCCATATACCATCCAGGGCCCCAAAAAACTCCTTCCAGGTGAAACTTCTTGCAATTTAATATACTGTATCCGCTGCTCACGATGCGGTCTCCTCTACACTGGGGAGACCAAACCCAGATTGAGTGACCGCTTTGTTGAACACCTCTGTTCAGTCCGCAAGTGACCCTAAGCTTCCGGTTGCCTGTCATTTTAATTCTCCACCCCACTCCCACTCTGACCTCGGCCTCTTACACTGTTCTAATGAAGCTCAACGGAAGCTCGAGGAACAGCACCTCATCTTTCGATTAGGCACTTTACAGCCTTCCGGACTCAATACAGAGTTCAACAATTTCAGATCATAACCACTGCTCCCATTTTTGTGGATAGCAGCTGCTGGTAATGATTCTGCTGTTGTCGTTTACACCTCCGATAGACCCATCTTTTGTTTCTTTACTTATCCCATTGCCACCTTTTGCCTCGCACATAAGAAATAGGAGCAGGAGTAGGCCATTAGGCCCTTCGAGCCTGCTCCGCCATTCAATAAGATCATGGCTGATCTTTACCTCAACTCCACTTTCCTGCATTATCCCCATATCCCTTGATTCTCTTAATATCCAAAAATCTATCGATCTCAGTCTTAAATATACTCAATGACTGAGCCTCCACAGCCCTCTGGGGTACAGAATTCCAAAGATTCGCACCATCATCCCTTCTGTCGTTTAATCTCTCCTGCCTTCCACCCAATCACAGACCTTCCCTTTTGTTCTTTCCTCCCCTCCCCCTTTTCTGCCTCTGTACTTGCTTAAAGCCTGTTACATCTCCAACTTCTTCCAGTTCTGATGAAAGGTCATCGACCTGAAACGTTAACTGTTTCTCTCTCCACAGATGCTGCCTGACCTGCTGAGTATTTCCAGCATTTTCTGTTTCTATTATGTAACAATCACAGTTGTGCCAACAGTTTAGCAAACAATCATCCTGCAGAAATTTCTATAGTTTGCAATGTGGACAAATAGGCATGTACATTTTTGAAAAAAATATTGTTACTAAGTTGTTACAGTAGCACATAACAAGTTAATAGGCAGTAGGGAAGATTTATAAAGCAGTAGATTTTCACGTTACCTGATTTGTATGCATGGCTAACAAAGCCTTGTTGAATTCTACAGCTTGCAGCTGTTTCTGGGTAAGTTTATGTTCCACTCCTTCTGTATTGGTCAGTTTGACTTTTTTCTTTGAATCAAACACATTTTGGTCCTAGACGAAGCAGTTTAGATTTGGATTAGAAGCTTACAGGTCACAGCATGAAACTACAAACGGCAGGGCTGCTAATGTCACTATGTGAAATTGCTGAAGGGTAGTGCCATGAGAGAAATGGACACGACAATGGCAGTTTAAACTCGAGACCAATTTTCACAAAGCATCAACTCAAACATGTTAGTCTTCACTCAGTGCGAAATATAATTCCTATTTTCTTTATACTCCAATTTTAAAATGGGAGTAATTCCTTGTAGCTTAATGTTTGGTCATTTTGGGGAAAGTACAAATTTACAGCACGGTTTTAAGGGGCTAATAGATCACACAGGAAACTCCAACCAAGCTAATTTAAACATTTTTAATGTAATTAATAAAAAATCCCTTAAAAGGAAGATTCAGAAAAGAATCTTTACACAGAGGGTGGTTAGAATGTGGAATTCTCAGTCACAAATTGTTGAGAGTCTATAAATTATACGAACATAAGAAATAAGAGCAGGAGTAGGCCATTAGGCCCTTCGAGCCTGCTCCGCCACTCAATAAGACCACGGCCGATTTTCTAGCTCAACTCCACCTTCCCACACTATCCCCATATCCCTCGATTCTTTTAATATCCAAAAATCTATTGATGTCTTTCTTGAATATACTCACCTTTTATTTTTATTTTAAAAGGAAATTAGTGTCTTGAAAAAGCGGATTATTAAAGGCAATGAGGAGTGAATAGAGGAAGATGAGCCTAAATGGCTCAGATGGAGAAAACCACTCGCAGAGGTGATGGGCTAAGTTCTGTGCCTGAACATTCTAGAACTTCAGTTTGATTAAAGTCGAATAAAATCAGCAACACTTGAGAATCAGACTGATACCTGGGATGGCAGGAATGACGTATGAAGAGAGATTGGACCGACTGGGCTTATATTTGCTAGAGTTTAGAAGAATGAGAGGGGATCTCATTGAAACTTATAAAATTCTAACAGGACTAGACGCAGGAAGGATGTTCCTGATGGCGGGGGAGTCCAGAACCAGGGGTCACAGTCTAAGGATAAGGGGTAAGCCATTTAGGACTGAGATGAGGAGGAATTTCTTTACCCAGAGAGTGGTGAACCTGTGGAATTCTCTACCACAGAAGGCAGTTGAGGCAAATTCATTAAATATATTCAAGAAGGAGTTAGATATATTTCTTAACGTTAAAGGGATATGGGGAGAAAGCAGGGACAGGGCACTGAATTTGGACGATCAGTCATGATCTCATTTATTGGCGGAGCAGGCTCGAGGGGCCAAATAGCCTACTCCTGCTCCTATCTTCTATGTTTCTATGAAAGTACAAGTCAGTGACCATAGGCTGGCAAATGTGTATAGATATAGTTTCCACTTCACTTTAGGAGCAAGCAGCATGATTGTTACGGAGGTGGAAGTAGGCAGAGGATATGGGGTCAAAAGCTCAGCTCAGGGTCGAATAGGACACCGAAGCTGCGAACAGTTTGGTTCAGCCTCAGACAATGACCAGGGAGGGGATGGAATTGGTTTCAAATGTATAGAGTTTGTGGTGGGGGCTAGAAGACAATGGCTTCTGTCTTCCCAATGTTTAACTGGAGGCAACTGTGGCTCACCCAGAACTGGATGTCAGACAAGCAGTCTGGCAATAGAGGCAGTGGAGGGACCGAGAGGGGTGGTGGAGAGGTGGAGAGGGGTGGTGGAGAGGGGTGGTGGAGAGGTGGAGAGGGGTGGTGGAGAGGTGCAATCAGTGTACATGTGGGACCTGACCTCGTGCTCGTGAGATGTCGCCAAACAGCAGCGTGTAGAAGAGGAGGAAAAGACCAACTGTTAGAGGATTAAGGCACGATGGAACTGCTAAATGACAACTGTGCTTTGGTCTTTAACTAGAGAAGGAGGATACAATATCTGACACACAGACAAAGCTAGAGATTAGTGAATGAACCCACAGCTTAAGAATGTGCAGGCAGAGAGGGAATGGGTGACCGCCAGTCAGAAGGGGAGGACCAGGCAGGTAGCGCAGGAATCCCCTGAGCCCGTCTTGCTCACCAACCAGTATTCGGTGCTGAGTACTAGTGAGGGCGATGGTTCCTCTGGGGAGTGCAGCCAGAGCCAAGTCCACAGCACCATGGAAGACTCAGCTGCACAGAGGGGGGAGGGGTGTGGGAGGACGGGGGGGGGGGGGGGGGGGGGGGAAGAGGAGAGGGAGAGCAATAGTGATAGGGGATTCAATAGTAAGGGGAGCAGACAGACGTTTCCGCAGACGTGACTCCAGGATGGTATGTTGCCTCCCTGGTTCCAGGGTCAAGAATGTCACTGAACGGCTGCAGGGCATTCTGAGGGGGGAGAGTAAACAGCCAGAGGTCGTGGTCCATATCGGTACCAACGACATAGGTAGAAAGAGAGATGAGGTCCTGCAGGCAGAGTTTAGGGAACTAGGAAAGAGGTTAAAAAGCAGGACCTCCAAGGTAGTGATCTCTGGATTACTACCAGTGCCACGTGCTAGTGAGTACAAAAATAGGAAGATAGAGCAGATGAATGCGTGGCTGGAGAGATGGTGTAGGAGGGAGGGCTTTAGATTCCTGAGGAATTGGAACCGTTTCTGGGGGAGATGGGACCTCTACAAGCCAGACGGGTTGACCCTCAATGGGAACGAGACCAATATCCTCGCGGGAGGGTTTGCTAGTGCTGTTGGGGAGGGTTTAAACTAGCTTGGCAGGGGGATGGGAACCTGAGGGTAGAAGCAGAAGGGAGAAAAGCTAAGCTGGAAATAGATGATAGGGGTTCAGGTAAAGGGGTATTTAGGAAGGCAAAGAGAAAGGAGAAGGCAATAGAGCAGAGCAACGACAGAGGTGACGATAACCAGAATGTAACAGGAAGGGGCAGAGCGGACAAGCATAAGAGTGCACCAGAAAATAGAGTCAGAGTAAGGAAAAATTATAAGGTTAAATTAAAGGCTCTTTATCTGAATGCACGTAGCATTCGTAACAAGATAGATGAGTTGACGGCACAAATAGAAATAAATGGGTATGATCTGATTGCCATTACAGAGACGTGGTTACAAGGTGACCAAGGCTGGGAACTGAATATTCTGGGGTATTTGACATTTCGGAAGGATAGGCAGAAAGGAAAAGGAGGTGGGGTAGCTCTGTTAATAAAGGATGAGATCAGTGCAGTGGTGAGGAATGATATTGGCTCAGAAGCTCAAATGTAGAATCAGTTTGGGTGGAGGTAAGAAATAGAAGGGTAAGAAGTCACTGGTGGGAGTAGTATACAGGCCCCCTAACAGTAGCTATACTGTAGGACAGAGTATAAATCAAGAAATAATGGGGGCTTGTAAGAAAGGTATTGCAATAATCATGGGCAATTTTAATCATCATATAGATTGGACAAATCAAATTGGCAAGGGTAGCCTTGAGGATGAGTTCATAGAGTGTATTCGGGATGGTTTCTTAGAGCAATACGTTGAGGAACCAACCAGGGAGCAAGCTATTTTAGATCTGGTAATGTGTAATGAGACAAGATTAATGATCTCATCGTAAAGGATCCTCTAGGAAAGAGTGATCATAGCATGGTAGAATTTCAAATTCAGTTTGAGGGTGAGAAACTTGGGTCTGAAACTAGTGTCCTAAACTTAAATAAAGGCAATTACAAGGGTATGCGGACTGAGTTGGCTAAAGTGGACTGGGAAAATAGATCAAAGGGTAAGACGGTAGATAAGCAGTGGCAGACATTTAAGGAGATATTTCATAAATCTCAGCAAAGGTATATTCCACTGAGAAAGAAAGACTCTACGAGAAGGATGCACCATCCGTGGATAACTAAGGAAGTTAAGGATGGTATCAAATTGAAAGAAAAGGCATATAATTTTGCGAAGATTAGTGGTAGGCCAGAGGATTGGAACATTTTTAGAAACCAGCAAAGGATGACTATAAAAATTATAAAGAGGGAGAAGATAGAATGAGAGAGTAAACTAGCAAATAATATAAAAACAGACAGTAAGAGCTTCTTCAGGTATATAAAAAGGAAGAGAGTAGCTAAAGTAAACGTTGGTCCCTTAGAGGATGAGACTGGGGAATTAATAATGGGAAACAGAAAAATGGCAGAGACTCTAAACAAATATTTTGGATTGGTCTTCACAGTGGAAGACACTAAAAACATCCCAATAATAATAGATAATCAAGGGGCTACAGGGACGGAGGAACTTAAAACAATCTCTATCACTAGAGAAAAAGTACGAGGCAAACTAATGGGGCTAAAGGCCGACAACTCCCCTGGACCTGATGGCCTGCATCCTAGGGTCTTAAAAGAAGTGGCTGCAGAGATAGTGGATGTGTTGGTTGTAATCTACCAAAATTCCCTGGATTCTGGAGAGGTCCCAGCGGATTGGAAAACCGCAAATGTAACGCCACTATTCAAGAAAGGAGGGAGACAGAAAGCAGGAAACTATAGGCCAGTTAGCCTAACATCTGTCACTGGGAAAATGCTGGAATCCATTACTAAGGAGGTAATAAATAGCAGGACATTTAGAAAATCATAAGACAATCAAGCAGAGTCAACATGGTTTTATGAAAGGGAAATCGTGTTTGACAAATTTGCTAGAGTTCTTTGAGGATGTAACAAACAGGGTGGATAAAGGGGAACCAGTGGATGTGGTGTATTTGGATTTCCAGAGGGCATTTGATAAGGTGCCACATAAAAGGTTACAAGAGCGCACGGGGTTGGGGGTAATATTTTGGCATGGATAGGGGATTGGCTAACTAACAGAAAACAGAGAGTAGGGATAAATGGGTCATTTTCCGGTTGGCAACCAGTAACTAGTGGGGTGCCACAGGGATCAGTGCTGGGGCCTCAACTATTTACAATCTATATTAATGACTTGGATGAAGGGACCGAGTGTACTGTAGCCAAATTTGCTGATGATCCAAAGATAGGTGGGAAAGCAAGTTGTGAGGAGGACACAGAGTCTGCAAAGGGATATAGAGAGGTTCAGTGAGTGGGCAAAAATTTGGCAGATGGAGTACAATGTGGGAAAATGTGAGGTTATCCACTTTGGAAGGAAGAATAAAAAAGCAAATTATTATTTAAATGGTGTGACTACAAAATGCTGCACTACAAAGGGATCTGGGGGTCCTAGTACATGAAACACAAAAACTTAGCATGTAGGTACAGCAAGCAATTAGGAAGGCTAATGGAATGTTGGCCTTTATTGCAAGGGGTATGGAGTATAAAAGTAGGGAAGTTTTGATGCAACTTTACAGTGCGCTGGTGAGACCGCACCTGGAGTACTGCGTACAGTTGTGGTCTCCATATTTAAGGAAGGATATACTTGCATTAGAGGCAGTTCAGAGAAGGTTCACCAGGTTGATTCCTGGGATGAAGGGGTTGACGTATGACGAAAGGTTGGGCCTATACTCATTGGAGTTTAGAACAATGAGAGGTGATCTTATTGAAACATATAAGATTCTGAGGGGGATTGACAGGGTGGATGCTGAGAGGATGTTTCCCCTAGTGGGGGAATCTAGAACTAGGGGGCATAGTTTCAGAATAAGGGGTCGCCTATTTAAAACGGAGATGAGGAGGAATTTCTTCTCAAGAGGGTCGTGAATCTTTGGAATTCTCTACCCCGGAGAGCTGTGGAGGCGGAGTCACTGAATATATTCAAGGCGGAGATTGACAGACATTTGAACTACAGGGGAGTCAAACGGTATGGGGAGAGAGCGGGAAAGTGGTGCCGAGGACAAGATTGGGTCAGCCATGATCTTATTGAATGGCGGAGCAGGCTCAAGTGGCCGACTGGCCTACTCCTGCTCCTTATGTTCTGGTATAAACAGAAAAGCTGTAAGCTAATAGGGAAAAAACTTTTCACCCAAGGGTGAATAAATAGGTGGCAAAACTGGTGATGCATTAGTTATAACCTTCCAAAGCTCTTTTGATGCATGAAAAGGACTGGGAGATTGGAGATTCAGGCTGGGACTGTGATGTCCCTACAATGGAAGAGTCAAATGAATGAGATATTGGCAGGAGCTCAAGGAAACAGTCTGCAGGAATACCTTCAAGAGAGAGTAAATCGGTAAAAGAACAGAAATTATATAATTACTTAGATTCATCAAGTCTCTATATTCTGATGATAATTAAACATCAAAATTCATACCTTCCAGTAAATTGGACCTGAACGTGGACTGATAACGTACCTTGTTGAGGGTAATGATGTTATTGGCGGTTACAGCAAGGAGTCCAACATCCGAGGGCCTGCAGAAGAGGAACAGAATGTAGACACGACTCCAACTCAGAAATATATATTGCAATGTTCTAAATACATGAGCTCCAACTCTCTATTGCTTACTTCAGTTTGATCACTTGATTGTAAAGTTGCAAAGCATCATCATTCCGCCCCTGGAGCTGCATTACATAAGCCATCTGAGCATGGATTATAGCCAGCTCAGCATCAATCTCCTCATCGCTTATATCCTAGAAAAGATATCCAGCACGGGTAAGTTATAAATGCGAGAATTCAGGAGGAAAATAAATTAATCTTTTGAAATTAAAATCAGCATTTGGACAGATTTTACAGAACACACATTCTAGGCAAGTATTACACAACAACTTAATCGGGAAGAATATACCAAATTGTGACACAAAAGCTCTTTTTTAAAAAAAGCTTCAAACGGTTTACCTAATGTAAACCATTCTGTATGAATGTCTACTAAAGCTTCCGTTACACTATTAAATATTAATTATCATTGGTACTAACATTCCCACAATTTTCTATGTCACTGGTGCACTACAGGTTTTTGATGTTAACAATGTTTTTGCTTAAAAGTAATGCCATTGTGAACATTATATTTCTGAATTAGAAAAGGAGGCAGTAAGAGATAAACATCATGTTCTGAAGTGGCAAGGGGCAAGAGCATCGCTCTGTGTTTCCCGAAAGGTGAGTTTCCAATCTCACGCAATCCCTGGGTGGAACTAGACCGAAGCCGGGTATCTTTCTACAACAAGAGGATTCTGAGGGATTGCCCGAGGTTATGGGGGGCTGCAGAGAAGAAACAGAGATTGGTGGTGCGAGGATGGTGCGAGGATGGGCAGAGACTTGGCAGATGGAATACAATACTGGAAAGTGTGAGGTTATGCACTTTGGCAGGAAAAATCATAGAGCAATTTATTATCTTAATGGCAAGAAACTGGAAAGTACTGAAGTACAAAGGGATCTGGGGGTCCTGGTGCACGAAACTCAAAAGGTTAGTATGCAGGTGCAGCAAGTGATTAAGAAGGCAGCAATGGAATGTTGGCTTTCATTGCTAGGGGGATAGAATATAAAAACAGGGAGGTATTGCTGCAGTTGTACAAGGTATTGGTGAGACCGCACCTGGAATACTGCGTACAGTTTTGGTGTCCATACTTAAGAAAAGACATACTTGCTCTCGAGTCAGTACAAAGAAGGTTCGCTCGATTAATCCCGGGGATGAGGGGATGGACATATGAGGAGAGGTTGAGTAGATTGGGACTCTACTCATTGGAGTTCAGAAGAATGAGAGGCGATCTTATTGAAACATATAAGATTGTGAAGGGGTTGGATCGGGTGGATGCGGTGAGGATGTTCCCGATGATGGGTGAAACTAGAACTAGGGGGCATAGTCTTAGAATAAGGGGCTGCTCTTTCAAAACTGAGATGAGGAGGAACTACTTCACTCAGAGGGTGGTCGGTCCATGGAATATGCTGCCCCAAAAAGCTGTAGAAGCTACATCATTACATAAATTTAAAACAGAAATAGACAGTTTCCAAGAAGAAAAGGGAATTAAGGGTTACGGGGAGCGGGCAGGAATTTGGACATGAGTCTAGGTTCGGATCGGACATGGCCCTGTGGGTAGCGGAGCGGGCCCAGGAGCCTGATCCTGCTCCTATTTCGTGTGTCTAATTCTGTTAGATTCAGGAGATGGTTCTGTGATAGTAGATTGGCGGTTAGGATCAGATCAGCCATGATCTTATTGAATGGCGGAGCAGGCTCGAGGGGCCGATTGGCCTACTCCTGCTCCTATTTCTTATGTTCTTGTGGTGCGTGGATGCGGTTGGGTGCAAAAGTGAAAGGGAATAAAAGAGGGTGGGGGAAGGAGTAAAACTAAAATTAAACCCAAGCACTGGAGCATTTTGTCAAATTGGGAAAGGAATTCACACTCCTGCAAACAAATATAAAACAATAGGATCTTAATTACAAATTTAAAATGTTTTAAAGTGCTCAGAAAAATGTCAAAAAGCATTCAAAATGTTTTCAGTAATCACAACTTGGATTACAACGTAAATGAATCATTTACAAATAATATGCATTGCATCAAAAATGTAAAATGTGCACTAAGTCCATTTGAGCACATTGTGTATTACAGTTTTTGAATAAACAGATTTCTTACTGTAACTTTTCAACCCTCCTTGCTTGAAGGTGATGATTTATGTTGGCGTGTGGTCCCATGGACACCGACAGCCCTCTGGTACCTCATCAATTGTTGGGGACACTAGTTTGTCCAGATCCACTTGACATCCATATACGTGTAACGGGTGTCACTAGACAGTGATTGGGAGTGGGACTCCTCACTGATTTCCCCCCCAGCCTAGTCCAGGAGTACTGATGACAATTTTAGTACCATAATTGCTGCCTTTACCAAGATCCACTAACTCTGCAGAAAAAGGAATTAAACCTGGGACCTTCTTGTCGACATCACGTGTTATTAATACCTTTAGTAGAAAACTATTTCATAAAGTGGGTGCGCAGGTCAAAAATAGGTCTATAACACTGTCGTGTGAATTCGACAGCCTGCGTCCCTGCTGGGAGTGTAGGATTGCTAAGTAAATCGGCATTTGAAGTAATGCGTGTTTATTGATATGAGCTGATAAAGAAAAAAGACTTGGGCCCGTATTTTCCGATCTCTACGGGTGTGTACACACCCGTAGGGACCTCGCAAGTGTCAGTTCCAGGCATGCGAAGCATGAAGAAATCCTCTTCACAGATCGCACGCCCGCCCTGGAGAAGGGCCTCTGCGGGTGGAGAGTTCCACTTTCTGCAGAACCTTCGCCCGCTGAAATCCTTTAAAAATCTTACGCTGTGGCGTACCGATCACAGAAAGGACACAATCCGCTTTTCGGTCCGTAGACTATAAATCAGGCGTCATGCCTTTAAGAAGGATCACACCTTTAAGAAACTCGATCTGCAACATAGTTAAGCCCAGAGCGGGGGAGGAGCAGTCGAAGCTGTGGACTGATGAAAGGCAGTCGGACTTGGTGTCGTCTCTGACTCGATTTTGTGCTCAACGTGTAGCCTCAACAATTAAACCTTTTCTGTTGAACCTCTCCGAGTTCAGTATTTTTTGTTAGGAGTACGTAGACTCCTACATTGGTGACCCCGACGCTCAGGACGACTCCTAAGCGTAACCATGGCTGACACAAATGCAGTTTCTGTGAAGCTGCTGGAGTTCTGGGAGAACCTGGCCACCGCCTGGTTCCTTCAAGCAGAATCGCAATTTCGACTCCGCGGCATCACCGCCGACGCAACGATGTACGACTACCTCCTCACCTCCCTGGGCAGCTCCACAATCACGAAAGTCTGGACAACACTACAAGACCCTCCGGAGGAAGGCAAGTACGCACATCTCAAGGCCGCGCTCCTTAAAAAATTCACAGCCTCCCAATTTTTGCGCAACTGCCACCTCCTCGACCTCCCGGGCCTCGGTGACTCCACGCCGTCAGACTTGCTCTCACACATGCTTGCTCTGACCGACAAGAAACCACCCGGCTCCCTCTTCCGCACGCTCTTTATCCACCAACTACCTCCCAGCATCCGCCCGGCGATCGTGGCGTCCAACCTCACGGACCTCGAGGCCCTGGCCGACAAGCTCCTGTCCGCCGGCTCCAACCACGCCGTCACCCCCGACCTGGCCTCCGCAGCGTCGGCGCGCGCTCCACCCTCTATCGCGCGGCCACACAGCTCGGCCACAAGGCCCCCCAGGCCCCCACGTCCCCCAAGCCCTCCGACCCAGGGCTACTGCTACTTCCATACCCGGTTCGGCGCACAGGCACGCCGCTGCAGCCATCCCTGCACGTTTCCAACCGCCCCCACACCGGCCTACACGATGGCCGTGGGGCAAGCAGGCGCGCTGCTGTACGTTACGGACAGCGCCTCCGGACGCCGTTTCCTATGCGACATGGGCGCGCAGCGCAGCATCATCCCCGCGTCCGCCCTCAAGATCCAGCGAGGCAGCCGCGGCCCTGCGCTGGCTGCCGCAAACGGCACCGACATCCGGACGTACGGCACCCGCACCGTCACCATCGACCTCGCAGGCCGCCGCTACCACTGGGAGTTTATCACCGCCAAGGTGCTCTCCCCGCTCCTCAGTGCGGATTTCCTGTGCGCCCACGGCCTGTTGGTCGACGTGCCTCGGCGCCGCCTCGTGGACATGAACACCATGTCACCTATCCCGGGCGCCATGGCCCCCCCCCCAACCCGCCGAAATGGCGTGGCAGTGCCGCGCCCGCTCAACGGACGACTACTCAGCACTCCTGGCTGAGTTCCCAGCCCTCATCAACCCGACCTTCTCCGCGAAAGTTGCTAAGCACGGGGTAGAACACTTCATCCCCACCACAGGCCCACCGGTGTATGCCCACGCCCGCAGGCTGGACCCGGCCAAGCTGGAGATCGCGCGGGCCAAGTTTGCCACAATGGAACAGCTCGGCATCATCCGCCGGTCCAACAGCCCCTGGGCCTCCCCACTCCACATCGTCACCAAACCCGACGGGGGATGGCGCCCCTGCGGGGACTACCGGCGCCTAAACGACACCACCACGCCGGATCGGTACCCCATACCGCACATTCAAGACTTCTCGGCTAGACTGGCCGGCCGCTCAGTCTTCTCCAAAGTCGACCTGGTGCGCGGTTACCATCAGGTGCCAGTCCACCCCACGGACGTTCCCAAGACGGCCATAATCACCCTTTTTGGGCTATTCGAGTTCCTCCGAATGCCCTTCGGCCTCAAAAACGCGGCCCAGGCCTTCCAGCGGCTCATGGACTCGGTCCTCCGGGACCTGAAGTTCCTCTTTGTCTACCTGGATGACATCCTGGTAGCTAGTTCCTCCAAGCAGGAACACATCGAGCACCTCCGCACCCTGTTCCAGCGGCTCAGTGAGCACGGGCTCATCATCAGCCCAGCCAAGTGCCAATTCGGCCTCAGCAGGATCGAATTCCTCGGCCACCACATCACGCAGGACGGAGCCATTCCCCTGCCCACCAAGGTGCAAGCCGTCCAGCAGTTCCCCCGGCCTACCACCATCAAAGGCCTCCAGGAGTTCTTGGGGATGATCAACTTTTACAACCGCTTCATTCCCGGAGCGGCCTCCCTCATGCGGCCCCTATACGAAGCCCTCCGGGGTAAGAAAGACAGAATGGCGATCGAGTGGTCGGCGGACATGTTGACCGCTTTCGACTCGACCAAAAAGGCGCTCGCTGACGCCACCATGCTCGCTCACCCACAGCCCAACGCCAGGGTGGCCCTCACCACGGACGCCTCCGACCACGCGGTCGGCGCCGTGTACGAACAGTGGGTTGACGGGGCCTGGCAACCGCTGGCCTTTTTCAGCCGCCAACTGCGCCCCCCTGGAGGCCAAATACAGCGCCTTTGACCGCGAGCTCCTCGCACTGTACCTGGCAGTCCGCCATTTTAGATTTCTTCTGGAGGGCCGCCCCTTCACCGCGTTTGTCGACCACAAACGCCTGACTTTCGCGATGGCGAAATCTGCGGACCCGTGGTCAGCCAGGCAACAACGCCAGCTCGCCGCGGTGTCCGAATTCACCACGGACATCCGGCACGTCTCCAGTCGAGACAAGGTGGTGGCCGACTGCCTATCCCGCCCCGCCGTCCACCTGGCAGTGGACTATGCTCAACTGGCAGCGGAGCAACGCACCGACCCCGATCTGCTCTCCGCGCCCACAACCCTCCCAGGGCTGCGACTGACCGACGTCGCCTGCAGCCCGTCCGCCGTCACAGTTAAATGCGACACTTCCTTGGCGCAACCCCACCCCGTAGTCCCGGCGAAAACGGGTGTTCGACATCGTCCACGGCCTCTCACACCCCGGCACCCGTGCGTCCATTAGACTGGTGGCCAACCAATTTGTCTGGCGCGGCCTGCGCAAAGATGTGCGCGTCTGGTCCAGATCTTGCATAGCTTGCCAGCGTGCCAAAATCCACCAGCATGTCAAAGCCCCACTCGAGGAGTTCACCGTGCCAGAAAGAAGGTTTGACCACGTCCACATCGACCTCGTCGGCCCCCTGCCGCCATCACAAGGTCACACGCACCTGCTGACAATCGTGGACCGTACCACCCGCTGGCCCGAGGCCATTCCACTGATGTCCACCACCGCCGCCGACATCGCGAGGGCGTTCATCGGTACCTGGGTCGCTCGGTTCGGCGTCCCCTCCGACATGACGTCGGATAGAGGCCTGCAGTTCACCTCTGATCTGTGGGCCGCCATCGCCCGAAACCTCGGGGTGGCCGTTCACCGCACCACGGCTTACCACCCCCAAGCCAACGGACTGTGCGAGCGATTCCACAGGTCCATGAAGGCGTCCCTCCGCACCAGCCTCGAGGACGAGGCTTGGATTGACCGCCTCCCGTGGGTGCTACTTGGCCTACGCTCCGCGGTCAAGGAAGACCTGCAAGCCTCGGCGGCGGAACTCGTGTACGGCCAGCCGCTGCGCGTACCCGGAGAGTTCCTGCCCACCCGACACAACCCCCTGGTCGGCTGACCAGCAACGCGCTTTCGCCAACCGAGCAGAACAGTTCGCTCCGGTACCCACCGGCCGGCACGGCGAACCAGCAACCCGCGTACCACCTAGCCTGCACATGGCCAAATTTGTTTTCGTGCGCCATGACGCCCACCGAGGGCCTCTACGGCCCCCATACGACGGACCCTACAAGGTACTCCAGACGGGGAACAAGTTCTTCCTCCTCGAAGTGGGCGGCAGAACTGACAAGGTGTCGGTCGACCGGCTCAAGCTGGCGCACCTAGAGCCCGACGGACCCGTTCAAGTGGGCCAACCCCCACCGCGGGGCAGACCGCCTAAGAGCCCAACGCGTCCGACCGCCCCGCTCCCGACACCAACCGCCAAGAGCCGTGCCATCAAGCCGCCACGCCGGTTCGTACACTCCCTACTAGCGGATTCTGGGGGGAGCTGTGTGGCATACCGATCACAGAAAGGACACAATCCGCTTTTCGGTCCGTAGACTATAAATCAGGCGTCATGCCTTTAAGAAGGATCACACCTTTAAGAAACTCGATCTGCAACATAGTTAAGCCCAGAGCGGGGGAGGAGCAGTCGAAGCTGTGGACTGATGAAAGGCAGTCAGACTTGGTGTAGTCTCTGACTCGATTTTGTGCTCAACATGTAGCCTCAACAATTAAACCTTTTCTGTTGAACCTCTCCGAGTTCAGTATTTTTTGTTAGGAGTACGTAGACTCCTACAACGCCTGTAAGGCCTGCTTTTACCAGCGCAAGAGTTTATAATTTAAAAATACTTTTAAAAAAGTTAAGTTTATTTTTAGCCCCGTAAAAGACTTCAATTTTTTTTCCAAAAAATTAAATTTTTGTTTAAAGTATTTAATTTAATGTAATTTTAAATAATTTTTTTAAAGTGCTTAAAAAAATTTATTTAATGTTTTGATGTGTTTTTGGAGTGATCTCCATTCATATTTTTGACATGTCTAAGCTGTCAAAAGTATGAAGGGGGATTCCCTTCTTTCATTGGATCCCCATGGCCCACGTGATCCCAGCCCGGGATATCTGGGCCCTGCACATTTCGTAGTGGAGAGGACCAGGAGCGGAAATGTCCGGACCTCTGGAGCCCTCAGGTAAGGGTGTAGATTTTTTCCACATCGGCGGCCTCCGCACGCAGGAAGCCTCCGATCAGAAAATACGGGCCTCGTTGTCTTTTATGCCACAATTATGGAGCGATTCTGTCGATCAATTTTATACTCATTCACACATGATTAATGTCAATAAAATTCACCCAACTTATTGCAGCCAGTGAAAAGACCACTATTCTCTGAAATACTCACAGTATCTTCTGAAAATGATTGCCGACAGAGTTCTAAAACAAAACAAAAAGCATGATTAGAAATACAAAACTCAACTCATTGATTGCCGCTTACGTTTGGTGCTGAATTGGGCTTTTGTAGCCATTTCTAATGTTAACATATGTTGAGTCCTTATATCAATTTCTTTCCTGCAAAATGTACTTGCCTTCAGCTTTCTGAAGTTTACTCATGGCCTGAGGCAGTTTGCCCTCACCAATCAAGGTGCAGGCAGCATTGTAACATAGTTCGTATGAAGTTTCAGGTAAGCCCAAATCGTCCTGTGTAATGAAACAAAAATGTGTTGCACTTTATTTTTGATAAACAAGGAGAATAGTTAAATCCAGTTACTGCACTGAAGCACGAGTTACTAGAAATTTCACACATTACCCAGAGAGTTGAATTAGTCAACATACTATAGCTAAAAACAGAAAAATATTGGAAATTCTGTGGGCTAGATTTTCCCAGCCCTGAGGAGGTGGGTTTACAGGCGGGACTGCTGGGAAAATGGGAAAAATTGGGAGTGGGTTCCAACCCCGCTCCGAAACACCTTCCCGGGAGGCGGGTCCCCGACTCACGCAGGGACCCGTCTCCTAGCGGCGGGAAGGGGATTAGAGCCAATTAACTGCTTGTTAACAGGTAGTTAACAGGCAGTTAAGAGGCATTTCCCCATTTTCAGCCTGCTGATGCAGCCTTCCCACGTGGGGAAACATAGAAGATAGGAGCAGGAGTAGGCCATTCAGCCCCTCGAGCCTGCTCCGCCATTCAAGGAGATCATTGCTGATCACCCAAATTCAGTCCGCTATTCCTGCCTTCTCCCCATATCACTTGATCCCTTTAGCCTTAAGAAATATATCTAGCTCCATCTTGAATATATTTAATGAATTGGCCTCCACTGCCTTCTGTGGTAGAGAATTCCACAGGTTCACCACTCTCTGGGTGAAGAAATTCCTTCTCATCTCTGTCCTAAATGGCTTACCCCTTATCCTTAGACTGTGACCCCTGGTTCTGGACGCCCCGACCGTCGGGAACATCCTTCCTGCATCTAGTCTGTCTAGTCCTGTTAGAATTTTATAAGTTTCAATGAAATCCCCTCTCATTCTTCTAAACTCCAGCAGGTATAAGCCCAATCGACCCAATCTCTCCTCATACATCATTCCTGCCATCCCAGGTATGAGTCTGGTGAATCTTCGCTGCACTCCCTCCATGGCAAGAACATCCTTCCTCAGATAAGACGACCAAAACTGTACACAATATTCAAGGTGTGGTCTCACCGAGGCCCTGTACAACTGCAGCAAGACATCCTTGTTCCTGTACTCGAATCCTCTCGCTACGAAGGCCGCCAACATACCATTTGCCTTCTTAACCGCCTGCTGCACCTGCATGCTTACCTTCAGCGACTGGTGTACAAGGACACCCAGGTCTCATTGCACTTCCCCTTCTCCCAATCTATTGCCGTTCAGAAAATAATCTGCCTTCCTGTTTTTGGCACCAAAGTGGATAACCTCGCATTTATCCACATTATACCGCATCTGCCATGCATCTGCCCAATCACCCAACCTGTCCAAATCATACTGGAGTTTCTCGGCATCCTCCTCACAGCGCACACACCCACCCAGCTTTGTGTCGTCTGTAAACTTGGAGATATTACCTCTAGTTCCCGCGTCCAGATCATTTATATATATTGTGAATAGCTGGGGTCCGAGGACCGATCCCTGCGGTACCCCACTAGTCACTGCCTGCCACTCGGAAAAAGCCGTTTATTCCAACTCTTTGCTTCCTGTCTGCCAACCAGTTCTTTATCCAAGTCAGTACCTTGCCCCCAATCCCATGATCCTTAACTTTACACGCTAATCTCTTAAGCGGGACCTTATCGAAAGCCCTCTGAAAGTCCAAATACACCACATCACTGGTTCTCCCTTATCTATTCTACCAGTTACATCCTCAAACAATTCCAGATTAGTCAAGCACGATTTACCTTTTGTAAATCCATGTTGACTTTGTCCGATCCTGTCTCTGTTTTCCAAGTGCTCTGCTATTACATCTTTTATAATGGACTCTAGCATTTTCCCCACTACTGATGTCAGGCTTACTGGTCTATAACTCCCCGTTTTCTCTCTACCACCTTTTTTGAATAGTGGGGTAACATTAGCTACCCTCCAATCCATGGGAACTGTTCCAGAGTCTATCGAATTTTGGAAGATGACCAGCAATGCATCGACTATTTCTAGGGCCACTTCCTTAAGTACCCTAGGATGTAGATTATCAGGCCCTGTGGATTTATCGGCCTTCAATCCTGTCAATTTCCCTAACACCATTTCCCTACAAATACTGATTTCTTTCAGTTCCTCCCTCTCATTAGACCTTATGTTCCCCGACATCTCTGGGAGGTTATCTGTGTCCTCCTTTGTGAAGACAGAACCAAAGTATGTATTTAATTGGTCTGCCATTTCTTTGTTCCCCATTAAAAATTCCCCTGATTCTGACTGCAAGGGACCTACGCTTGACTTCACCAATCTTTTTGTCTTCACATATCTATTAAAGCTTTTACAGTCAGTTTTTATGTTCCCTGCGAGCTTACTCTCATACTCTATTTTCCACCTCCTAATTAATCCCTTTGTCCTCCTTTGTTGAATCCTAAACTGCTCCCAATCCTCAGGTTTACTGTTTTTTCTGGCCAATTTATATGTCCTCTCCTTGGATCTTATGCAATCCCTAATTTCCCTTGTTAGCCACAGTTGAGTCACCTTTTTTGTTTTATTTTTATGCCAAACAGGGATGAACAAATTCTGTAGTTCATCCATGCGATCTTTGAATGTTTGCCATTGCCTATCCACCATCAACCCTTTGAGTAACATTCCCCAATCAATCCTACCCAACTCACGCCTCATACCATCGTAGTTTCCTTTATTTAAATTCAGGATCCTAGTCTCTGAGTCAACTAGTTCACTCTCCATCTTAATGAAGAATTCTATCATATTATGATCGCTCCGACCCAAGGGGCCTCGTACAACAAGATTGCTAATTAATCCTTTCTCATTACATAATACCCAGTCTAAGATGGCCTGATCTCTAGTTGGTTCCTCGACATATTGGTCCAGGAAACCATCCCGTATACACTCCAGGAATTCCTCCTCCACAGTATTGTTACTAATTTGGTTAGCCCAATCTATATGTAGATTAAAGTCACCCATGATAACTGCTGTGCCCTTATTGCACGCGTCTCTAATTTCCCGTTTAATGCCATCCCTAACCTCCACATTACTGTTTGGAGGTCTGTATACCACTCCCACTAACGTTTTCTGCCCCATGGTATTTCTCAGTTCTACCCATACAGATTCCACATCAGCAGAGCTAATATCCTTCCTTACAATTGTGTTAATCCCCTCTTTAACCAGCAATGGTACCCCACCTCCTTTTCCTTTTTGCCTATCTTTCCTGAATATTGAATATCCCTGGGTGTTGAGTTCCCAGCCTTGGTCACCTTGGAGCTATGTTTCCGTAATCCCAATCATATCATATCCGTTTACCTCTATTTGCGCAGCTAATTCATCCACCTTATTACGAATGTTCCTCACATTAAGACACAAGGCCTTCAGGCTTGTTTTTTTTAAACTCCTACACTTTTTAGAATTATTATTTACTGTGGCCATGTTTGATTTAAACCCTTGATTTCTCTGACCTTTGTTGTTCTCCTTCCTGTCTTTTGCTTCTATCCTTGTTTCCCTTTCCTCTGTCTCCCTGCTCAGGTTCCCAACCCCCTGCCATTTTAGTTTAAACCCTCCCCCAGAGCACTAGCAAACACTCCCCCTAGGACATCGGTCCCGGTCCTGCCCAGGTGCAAACCGCCAGGGTCAGCGAGGCGAGCTGTGGGTCTGCTGCAGTGTAAAGTGTGCAAATGACAGCTGCAGAGGTAGTGTGATGGGTGCAATGGTACACAGGTAAGTAAGACAGGCGAGAGAATATAGTGAGAAATATTTTTATTCTGTTTACATGTATCTGCAGGTGACGAGATTTGATGTTTCTGTGTAGCCTCATCTGATCGGGAGAATTGACAGATGGCTTCCGCAATCTCACATGCGGCTCCACTTTCCTACACTATCCCCATATCCCTTGATTCCCTTAATATCCAAAAATCTATTGCTCTCTGTCTTGAATATACTTAACGACCTCTGGGGTAGACAATTCCAAAGTGTCCTCTGAGTGAAGAAATTTCTCTTCATCTCAGTCCTAAATGGCTGATCCCTTATTCTGAGACTGTGGCCCCTGGTTCTAGACTCCCCAGCAAGGGGAAACATCCTCCCTGCATCTACCCTGCTAAGCTCTGTAAGAATTTTGTATGTTTCATAAGAAATAGGAGCAGGAATAGGCCACTTGACCCCTCGAGCCTGCTCCGCCATTCAATAAGATCATGGCTGATCTTGGGCTCAAAGTCACTTCCCTGCCCAATCCCCATAACCCTTCACTCCCTTATCTTGCAAATATCTGTCTATCTCCACCTTCAATGTATTTAATGACCCGGCCTCCACAGCTTTCTGGGGCAGAGAATTCCACAGATTTACGACCCAGAGAGAAAAAATTCCTCCTCATCTCAGTTCCAAAAGGGCGACCCTTTATTCTGAAACTGTGCCCCCGAGTTCTAGATTTCCCCATGAGGGAAAACATCCTCTCTGCATCTACCTTGTCGAGCCCCCTCAGTATCTTAAATGTTTCAATAAGATCACCTCTCATTCTTCTAAATTCCAATGAGTATAGGTCCAGCCTGCTCAACCTTTCCTCATAAGTCAACCCCGTCATCTCTGGAATTAACCTAGTGAATCGTCTCTGAACTACCTCCAATGCAAGTATATCCTTCCTTAAATAAATAAGGAGACCAAAACTGTACGCAGTACTCAAGGTGTGGTCTCACCAATACCCTGTACAGTTGTAGCAGGATTTCCCTGCTTTTATACACCAACCCCACTTTGCAATAAAGGTCAACATTCCATTTGCCTTTTTGATTACTTGCTGTACCTGCATGCTAACTTTTTGTGTTTCATGTACAAGTACCCCCAGGTCCCTCTGAACTGTAGCATTTTGTAATCGTTCTCCATTTAAATAATAGTTTGCTTTTTTATTTTTCCTGCCAAAGTGGATAACCTCACACTTTCCCACATTATACTCCATCTGCCAAATGTTTGCCCACTCACTTAGTCTGTCTATATCCCTTTGCAGATTCTTTGAATCCTCTGCACAACTTGCTTTCTCACCCATTTTTGTATCATCCGCAAACCTGGCTACATTTCACTCGGTCCCTTCATCCAAGTCATTAACGTAGATTGTAAATAATTGAGGCCCCAGCACCGATCCCTGTGGTACCCCACTAGTTACCGTTTGCCAACCGGAAAATGACCCATTTATCCTGACTCTCTGCTTTCTGTTAGTTAGCCAATTCTCTATCCATGCTAATATATTACCCCCAACCCTGTGAGCTCTTATCTTGTAAC
This sequence comes from Somniosus microcephalus, assembly GCF_052327205.1. Taxonomy (NCBI): domain Eukaryota; kingdom Metazoa; phylum Chordata; class Chondrichthyes; order Squaliformes; family Somniosidae; genus Somniosus; species Somniosus microcephalus. The sequence continues at coordinate 1,805,797 of NC_140988.1, read as the reverse complement.
CTTTTATGTGGCACCTTATCGAATGCCTTCTGGAAATCCAAATACACCACATCCACTGGCTCACCTTTGTCCACCCTGCTCGTTACATCCTCAAAGAACTCCAGCAAATTTGTTAAACATGATTTCCCTTTCATAAAGCCATGCTATCTCTGCTTGACTGCATTATGATTTTCCAAATGCCCTGCTACTGCTTCCTTAATGAAGGATACCAGCATTTTCCCAACGACAGGTGTTAGGCTAACTGGTCTATAGTTTCCTGCTTTCTGTCTCCCTCCTTTCTTAAATAGGGGTGTTACATTTGCGGTTTTCCAATCCGCTGGGACCTCTCCAAAGTCCAGGGAATTTTGGTATATTGCAACCAATGCATCCACTATCGCTGCAGCCACTTATTTTAAGACCCTGGGATGCAGGCCATCTGGTCCAAGGGACTTGTCATCTTTTAGTCCCATTATTTTACCAAGTACTATTTCCTTAGTGATAGTCTTTAGTTCCCCCCTCCCTGTGGCCCCTTGATTATCCATTACTGGGATGTTGTTAGTGTCTTCTACCGTGAAGACAGATACAAAATATTTGTTTAGAGTCTCTGCCATTTCCCCGTTCCCCATTATTAATTCCCCAGTCTCATCCTCTAAGGGACCAATGTTTACATTAGCTACTCTCTTCCTTTTTATATTCAATGAGATTGCCTCTCATTCTTCTAAACTAGAGAATATAGGCCTAGTCTACTCAATCTCTCCTCAAAGGACAATCCCCCATCCCAGGAACCAGTCTGGTAAACCTTCGTTACATTCCTTCTACGGCAAGTACATTCCTCCTTAGGTAAGGAAACCAAAATTATACACAATACTCCAGGTGTGGTCTCACAGTGTCAGCTGTAGCTCAGTTGGTAGCACACTTGCCTCTGAGTCAGAAGGTTGTGGGTTCAAGTCCCACTCCAGGGTCTTGAGCACATAAAAGTTAGGCTGACACTCCAGTGCAGTGCTGAGGGAGTGCTGCACTGTCAGAGGTGCCGTCTTTCAGATGAGACGATAAACCGAGGCCCCGTCTGCTCTCTCAGGTGGACGTAAAAGATCCCATGGCACTATCCCCGGTTTATCCCTCAACCAACATAACAAAAACAGATTATCTGGTTATCACATTGCTGTTTGTGGGACCTTGCTGTGCGCAAATTGGCTGCCGCGTTTCCCACATTACACCAGTGACTCCGCTTCAAAAGTACTTAATTGACTGTAAAGCGCTTTGAGACGTCCGGTGGTCATGAAAGGTGCTAAATAAATGCAAGTCTTTCTTTCTTTCTTTCACCAGGGCCCTAACCGTAACCCAAATGCAGTAAGACGGCTTTACTCTTGCACTCAAATCCTCTTGTAATAAAGGCCAACATACCACTTGCTTTCCATATTGCTTGCTGTACCTGCATGTTAACTTTCAGTGATTCATGTGCAAGGAATACCAACATTTCCCAATCTCTCACCATTTAAAAAATATCCTGTTTTTCTATTTTTCCTACCAAAGTGGATAACTTCACATTTCTCCACATTATATTCTATCTGCCACCTTCTTGCCCACTCACTTACCCTGCCTTAATCCCTTGAATATCAACATGTCCCAATCTCTCACCATTTAAAAAATATCCTGTTTTTCTATTTTTCATACCAAGGTGGATAACTTCCCATTATATTCCATTTGCCATGTTCTTGCCCACTCACTTAGCCTGTCTATATCCCCTTGAAGCCTCTTTACATCCTCCTCACAACTTACATTCCCACCCAGCTTTGTATCATCAGCAAACTTGGATATATTACATTTGGTCCCCTCATCCAAATCATTGATGTAGATTGTGAATAGCTGAAGCCCAAGCACTGATCCTTGCAGTACTCCACTAGTTACAGCCTGCCATCCCAAAAATGACCCGTTTATTCTTACTCTCTGTTTTCTGTCCGTTAACCAATCCTCAATCCATGCTGGTATATTACCCCCAATCCCATGAGCCCCAATTTTGTTTAATAACCTCTTATGTGGCACTTTATTGAATGCCTTCTGAAAATCCAAATACACCACATCCACTGGTGCCCCTTATCTATTCTGCTAGTTACAACCTCAAAAACCTCTTAACAGATTCGTCAAACATGATTTGCCTTTCATAAATCCGTGTTGACTCTGCCCAATCCTATTATTATTTTCTAAGTGCCCTGTTACCACGTCCTTAATAATGGATTCTAGCATTTTCCCTACTACTGATGTCAGGTTAACTGGTCTGTAGTTCCCCATTTTCTCATTCCCGCCTTTCTTAAATAGTGGGGTTACATTTGCTACCTTCCAATCCACGGGACCCATTCTAGAATCTATGGAATTTTGGAAGATGACAACCAATACATCCACTATCTATAGCCTCTTCTTTCAAAACCCTAGGATCTAGGCCATCAGGTCCAGGGGATTTATCAGCTTTCAGTCCCATTAATTTCTCCAGTACTGTTTTTTTTAAGAATACTAATTTATTTCAGTTCCTCATTCTCACTAGACCCTTGGTTCTCCACTATTTCTGAGAAGTTTTTTGCGTCTTCTTCCATGAAGACTGACACTAAGTATTTGTTTAATTTCTCTGCCATTTCCTTATTCCCCATTATAATTTTTCCTGTCTCAACCTGTAAGGGGCCCACATTTATTTCGCTAATCTTTTCCTTTTTACATACCTATAGAAGCTTTTACAGTCTGTTTTTATGTCTCTCGCTAGTTTGCTCTCATATTCTATTTTCCCTTTCTTTATCAATTTCTTGGTCCTCCTTTGCTGAATTCTAAAATCCTCCCAATGCTCAGGCTTACTGCTCTTTCTGACAACATTATAAGCCTCTTTCTTTGATCTAATACTATCTTTAACTTCCCATGTTAGCCATGTCAGGACCACTTTTCCTGTGGGATTTTTGTGCCTTAAAGGAATGTATATTAGTTGTAAATTATGTATTAATTATTTAAATGCTAGCCATACCTTTTAATATAGTTTCCCAATCTACCATAGCCAACTCTCCCTCATACCTACGTAGTTTGCTTTGTTTAGATTTAGGACCCGAGTTTCAGATTTAACTAAATCACTTTCAAACTCAATATAAAATTCGATCATATTATGGTCATCTTCCCTAAAGGCCCCTTTACTACAATGTTATCAATTAACCCTTTCTCATTGCACAATACTAGATATAAAATAGCCTGTTCCCTAGTTGGTTCCTCAATATACTGAGCTAGAAAACTATCTTGTATACATTCCATGAATTCGTCCTCCACACTATTACTGCAAATTTGGTTTGCCCAGTCTATATGTAGATTAAAGTCCCCATGTATTACCCTTGTTACATGCATCTCCAATTTCCTGATTTCTACTCTGCCCTACATTACAACTACTGTTTGGGGGTGTGGTAAACCACTAATCTGCCTGTACAGAACATGTCTGGGCATGCCTCAGCTGGCTCCGCCCCTGGCTCCACCCCTAAGCCCAGGTATAAAGGTGATTGACCTCCAGTCCCCCTGGCTTTAAGGATCGGTCTACCAGCAGAGGCATGCTCGTATTCTTTTGTTAATAAAAGCCTACTTGTTATAAGTTTAACTCTTAGTCTTCTGGAGTTATTGATGGCGCATCAATTTTATTAACAAAAGGTTTTGGAATGGAGCAAATCCTGAAACCGGAACGCCTGGAACTGGACCCTCAAACGGCGGATGCATCAAATAACTTCAAGCACTGGCTGAGCTGCTTCGAAGCATTCCTGCAGGCCTCCAGCACTACCGTCAGGACCGAAGCCGACAAACTGCTAGTACTGAACTCACAGGTGAGCCACCAAGTATATTCGATTATCCGAGACGCTGTATCCTACACGGCCGCTATCACGATACTAAAAGAATATACTAAGCCAGTCAACGAGGTCTACGCTAGACACCTCCTGGCTACCCGCAAACAGCGGCCCGGGGAATCGGGTGACGAATACCTACGGGCACTGAGAGTCCTCGGCCGGGACTGCAAGTGCAAATCGGTGACGGCCGCGGAAAATACTGATGACCTAATCAGAGACGCCTACGTCGCCGGCATCAGGTCCAGCTACACTCGACAGAGACTGCTAGAGCAAAGTGGGCTCAACCTGCAGAAGGCTGTGGCCCTTGCTAACTCGCTGGACGTGGCCCTCCGAAACATGGATGCCTACCCCCCCGACCATACGGCCCTCCCCGCCCCGTGGATGTCGCGGGGGCCGCCATCTTGGGACACGGTAAGGCCACAGGCCTGCGCCACGCCACCACCGCCACGACCCACCTGCAGCCCAACTACAGCTGCGATGTCCAAAGGCTCAAAGTGCTATTTCTGTGGCCAGGCCAAGCACCCCAGACAACACTGCCCGGCGAAGGACGCGATCTGCTCCAAATGCGGAAAGAAGGGGCACTATGCCAAAGTGTGCAGGGCGAAACCGACCAACTCCAGCAGCGCCGCGTGTGAGCCGTGCAGGTCGCCATCTTGGACACCACCAGCCGCGTGTGAGCCGTGCGGGCCGCCATCTTGGACATCACCAGCCGCGTGAGCGGTGCGGGCCGCCATCTTGGACGTCACTTTGGGACCAGGCCCCTGACTCCCCCCACTGCCTCGCGCGAGTACAACAGCGACCCACCGACCTCAACGATGGCCTCCATCATCCTGGACCAATCCAGGCCTCACCAACTGGCCAGGTCCACGATGGACATCAAGGTAAACGGTCACGCAACAAACTGCCTATTTGACTGCGGGAGCACGGAGAGCTTTATCCACCCCGACATGGTGCGACGCTACTCCCTATCAGTCATGCCCACGCGCCACCGGGTCTCTATGGCCTCCAAGTCCCATACGGCGGACGTCAGCGGCTACTGTGTAGCGACCCTGACAGTAATGGGCACAGAGTACAAAGACTTTAAACTCCTTGTCCTGCCACAGCTCTGCGCTGCTGTGCTACTGGGACTGGATTTCCAGTGCCACCTAGAGAGTGTCACGATGGCGTACGGCGGGCCCCTGCCCCCACTTACAGTCTGCAGCCGGCAAAATTTAAAACAACTGCCGCGCACAATATGCAGCCTATCCACCCTGAAAGTCAGCCCCCCCCCCCCCCCCCCAGTTGTTTACTAATCTCGCCCACGACTGCAAGCCCATCGCAACAAAAAGCAGGCGATACAGTGCCGGGGGTAGAAGCTTCATTAAAATAGAAGTAGAGAGACTCCTGCGGGAGGGGATTATCGAGGGCAGCACCAGCCCATGGCGAGCCCAAGTAGTGGTCATGAAGACCGGCGAGAAACAGCGCCTGGTCATTGACTACAGTCAAACAATCAATAGGTATACCCAATTAGACGCATACCCCCTTCCCCACATATCTGATATGGTCAATCAGATTGCACAGTACCGGGTATTCTCTACCATTGACCTGAAGTCGGCATACCACCAACTCCCTATCAGGACTGAAGACCGCCAGTATACTGCCTTCGAGGCAAACGGCCGCCTCTACCACTTCCTCAGAGTCCCCTTCGGCGTCACCAACGGGGTCTCAGTCTTCCAAAGGGAGATGGAACGGATGGTTGACCAGAACGCGCTGCAGGCCACTTTTCCCTACCTGGACAATGTCACCATCTGCGGCCATGACCAGCAGGGCCATGACGCCAATCTAGAAAAATTCCTCCGAACAGCCCAGCGCTTAAATTTGACATACAACAAAGAAAAGTGTATGTTTCGCACCACCCGCCTCGCTATCCTTGGCTGTGTAGTGGAAAATGGAGTCGTCGGCCCCGACCCCGACCGAATGCGCCCCCTTCTGGAACTACCCCTGCCTCACTGCCTCAAAGCCCTTAAGAGATGTCTGGGGTTTTTCTCTTATTACGCCCAATGGGTGCCCAATTACGCGGACAAAGCCCGGACCCTTATCAAGTCAACCTCCTTCCCCCTGGCGGCAGAGGCCCGTGCAGCCTTCACCCGCATAAAAGAGGACATTGCAAAGGCTACAATGCACGCCGTGGACGAGTCCATCCCTTTCCAAGTGGAGAGCGATGCGTCTGACTTCGCCCTGGCCGCAACCCTTAACCAGGCGGGGAGACCCGTGGCCTTCTTTTCACGAACCCTCCAGGGCCCCGAAATTAGACACTCCTCAGTCGAAAAGGAGGCCCAGGCTATAGTGGAGGCTGTACGGCATTGGAGGCATTACCTGGCCGGTAAACGCTTCACCCTGCTCACTGACCAACGATCAGTAGCATTTATGTTCAATAACAAGCAGAGGGGCAAAATCAAAAACGACAAGATATTGCGGTGGAGGATCGAATTATCCACCTACAATTATGATATCTTATACCGGCCCGGGAAACTTAATGAGCCCCCGGACGCCCTATCCCGTGGAACATGTGCCAATGCACAGGTCGATAGGCTACGGGCCCTCCACAACGATCTCTGCCGCCCGGGGGTCACCAGGTTTTTCCACTTCATTAAGGCCCGCAACCTGCCTTACTCCATCGAGGAGGTCAGGACCATGACCAGGAACTGCCAAGTCTGTGCCGAATGCAAACCGCACTTTTATAGGCCAGACAGGGCGCACCTGATAAAAGCCACCCGCCCCTTCGAGCGCCTAAGCGTAGATTTTAAAGGGCCCCTCCCCTCCTCTGACCGCAACACGTACTTCCTCAACATCATTGACGAGTACTCCCGTTTCCCGTTCGCTATCCCCTGCCCGGACATGACCAGCGCCACAGTCATCAAATGTCTCAATGACCTCTTCGCCATATTCGGTTTTCCCAGCTACATCCATAGTGACAGGGGCTCGTCGTTCATGAGCGACGAGCTGCGCCAGTACCTGCTTGAAAAAGGGATAGCCACGAGCAGGACCACCAGCTACAACCCCCGGGGTAACGGACAAGTAGAAAGGGAGAACGCGACAGTGTGGAAAACCGCCATGCTAGCCTTAAAGTCCAGAGGCCTCCCAACCTCCCGCTGGCAAGAAGTCCTCCCCGATGCGCTTCACTCCATACGGTCACTACTCTGTACTGCCACCCCTCACGAGAAAATGTTCGTCTTCCCTAGGAAATCCACCTCGGGGACATCGTTACCGCCATGGCTGACGTCTCCAGGGCCCGTCTTGCTCAGGAAGCACGTGAGGAGCCATAAAACAGACCCCCTGGTCGAAAGGGTCCACCTCCTCCACGCCAACCCACAATATGCATACGTGGCGTATCCTGACGGGCGGGATGACACGGTCTCCATACGAGACCTCGCACCCTCAGGTGCCACCGAAAACACCATTACCCACTACCCATTACCATTACCCACTACCATTACCCACGACACACCCCAGAAGGGAATCCACATCTAACCCAAGTAGACGGCACGCCAGGGCCCTGTGACCCACCCTTATACACCCACCGACCCCGCACCCACGAAGACGACACGCCGGCGCTCCGGCCCACGCAGGAAACGGCCGCGGGAAAAGAACCGCCGCAGCCGGCACCACGACGATCACTACGGCAGACAAGACCCCCGGAGAGACTTGCCTATACGAACTTCTGAGACACTTCACCCCGCCGGACTCATTTTAAACAAGGGGTGAATGTGGTAAACCACTAATTTGCCTGTACAGAACATGTCTGGGCATGCCTCAGCTGGCTCCGCCCCTGGCTCCACCCCTAAGCCCAGGTATAAAGGTGATTGACCTCCAGTCCCCCTGGCTTTAAGGATCGGTATACCAGCAGAGGCATGCTCGTATTCTTTTGTTACTAAAAGCCTACTTGTTATAAGTTTAACTCTTAGTCTTCTGGAGTTATTGATGGCGCATCAGGGGGCCTATAATCAACTCCCACCAATGTTTTCTGCCCCTTGCTGTTTCTTAGCTCCACCCAAACTATTCTACTTCTTGAGCTTCGGAGCTAAGATCCTTTCTCTCTCTGCTGTCTTTATCCCATCCTTTATCAGGGCTACCCCTCCTCTGTTTCCAATTTGGCTATCTCTTCTAAAAGTTAAGTATCCTGTAATATTTAGTTCCCAATCATGGTCACTTTGCAACCACATCTCCGTAATGGCTATTAGATCAAACCTATTCATTTCTATCTGCGCTATTAATTCATCTATTTTGTTGCGAATTCTTTGCGCATTCAGATATAGTGCCCTTAGCTTTGACTTTTTTTCATTTTTCCCTGATGTCACCTTAGTCACTGATGCCCTATTACCTTTGTTACTCTCTCTGTCCCTTCCTGACCCAGTCTGCTTATTTTTACCCAAAATTCTACTCTGCTCTAGAGCCTTGACATTTCTCTTGCTGCTTTTAAATATACTCTTTCCTGAATTCTCCCACCCCCCCTTCATTAGTTTAAAGCCCTGCACTGCCCTAGTTATTCTATTCGCCATGACACTGGTCCCAACCCGGTTTAAGTGGAGCCCCTCTTTCCCCAGTACTGGTGCCAGTGCCCCATGAACTGAAACCCCTTCCTCCCACATACTCTTTGAGCCACGCATTTAAACCTCTAATCGGTTTGTCCCTATGCCAATTTGCACGTGGCTCAGGCAACAATCCAGAGATTATTACCTTTGAGGTTCTGCTTTTTAATTTGGATCCTAGCTCCTTTTTTTTTTAATTATTCGTTCATGGGATGTGGGCATCGCTGGCAAGGCCAGCATTTATTGCCCATCCCTAATTGCCCTTGAGAAGGCGGTGGTGAGTCGCCTTCTTGAACCGCTGCAGTCCGTGAGGTGAAGGTGCTCCCACAGTGCTGTTAGGGAGGGAGTGCCAGGATTTTGACCCAGACGATGAAGGATCAGCGATATACTTCTAAGTCAGGATGGTGTGTGACTTGGAGGTGGTGGTGTTCCCATGCGCCTGCTGCCCTTGTCCTTCTAGGTGGTAGAGGTCGTGGGTTTGGGAGGTGCTGTTGAAGAAGCCTTGGCGAGTTGCTGCAGTGCATCTTGTAGATGGTACACACTGCAGCCACGGTACGCCGGTGGTGGAGGGAGTGAATGTTTAAGGTGGTGGATGGGGTGCCAATCAAGCGGGCTGCTTTGTCCTGGATGGATGGTGTCGAGCTTCTTGAGTGTTGTTGGAGCTGCACTCATCCAGGCAAGTGGAGAGTATTCCATCACACTCCTGACTTGTGCCTTGTAGATGGTGGAAAGGCTTTGGGGAGTCAGGAGTGAGACACTCGCCACAGAATACCCAGCTCTGACCTGCTCTTGTTGCCACATTATTTATGTAGCTGGTCCAGTTAAGTTTCTGGTCAACAGTGACCTCCAAGATGTTGATGGTGGGGGATGCGGCGATGGCAATGCCGTTGAATGTCAAGGGGCGGTAGTTAAGACTCTCGCTTGTGTGGCGAATGTTACCTGCAGACATGGACTGCTTCATTATCTGAGGAGTTGTGAATGGCGCTGAACACTGTGCAGTCATCAGCGAACATCCAGATTTCCATCTAATGTTGGAGGGAAGGTCATTGATGAAACAGCTGAAGATGATTGGGCCTAGGACACTGCCCCGAGGAACTCCTGCAGCTACATCCTGGGGCCTTGATGATTGACCTCCAAACATCACAACTATCTTCCTTTGTGCTAGGTATGATTCCAGCTCGTGGAGAATTTCCCCCCACCGCCCCCCCACCGATTCCCATTGACTTCAGTTTTACTGGGGCTCCTTGATGCCACACTCGGTCAAATGCTGCCTTGATGTCAAGGGCAGTCACTTTCACCTCACCTCTGGAATTCAGCTCCTTTGTCCATGTTTGGACCAAGGCTGTAATGAGGTCGGGAGCCGAGTGGTCTTGGCGGAACCCAAACTGGGCATCAGTGAACAGGTTATTGGTGAGTAAGTGCCGCTTGATAGCACTATCAATGACACCTTCCATCACTTTGCTGATGATTGAGAGCAGACTGATGGGGCGGTAATGGGTCGGGTTGTATTTGTCCTGCTTTTTATGGACAGGACATACCTGGGCAGTTTTCCACATCGTCAGATACGTGCCAGTGTTGTAGCTGTACTGGAACAGCTTGGTTAGAGGCGCAGCTAGTTCTGGAGCACAAGTTTTCAGCACGATAGCTGGGATGTTGTCGGGGGAAATAGCCTTTGCTGTATCCAGTGCACTCAGCCGTTTCTTGATATCATGTGGAGTGAATCGAATTGGCTGAAGACTGGCGTGTGTGATGGTGTGGACCTCAGGAGTAGGCCGATATGGATCATCCACACGGCATTTCTGGCTGAAGATGGTTGCAAACACTTCAGCCTTGTTTTTTGCACTCACGTGCTGAGCTCCACCATCATTGAGGATGGGGATATTCATGGAGTCTATGCATCTGCGACAGGTAGATTGGCAAGGACGAGGTCAAGTAGGTTTTCCCCTCGTGTTGGTTCTCACCACTTGTCACAGGCCCAGACTGGCAGTTATGTCCTTCAGGACTCGGCCAGCTCGGTCAGTAGTGGTGCTACCGAGCCACTCTTGGTGATGGACATTGAAGTCCCCCACCCAGAGTACATTCTGTGCCCTTGCTACACTCAGTGCTTCTTCCAAGTGGTGTTCAACGTGGAGGAGTACTGATTCATCAGCTGAGGGAGGGCGGTAGGTGGTGATCAGCAGGAGGTTTCCTTGCCCATACTTGACCTGAAGCCATGAGACTTCATGGGGTCCGGAGTCAATGTTGAGGACTCCCAGGGTCACTCCTTTCCGACTGTATACCACTGTGCCGCCACCCCTGGAGGGTCTGTCCTGCCGGTCGGACAGGACATACCCAGGAATGCTGATGGAGGAGTTTGGGACATTGGCTGAAAGGTATGATTCTGTGCGTATGACTATGTTTGCTTGATTAGTCTGTGGGACAGCTCTCCCAATTTTGGCACAAGTCCCCAGAAGTTGGTGAGGAGGACTTTGCAGGGTCGACTGGGTGCCGTTGGCTTGGTCGATGCCGGGTGGTCCATCCGGTTTCATTCTTATTATGTTTCGTAGCAGTTAGTTACAACTGAGTGGCTTGCTAGGCCATTTCAGAGGGTAGTTAAGAGTCAACCACATTGCTGTGGGTCTGGAGTCATATATCGGCCAGACCAGGTAAGCACAGCAGATTTCCTTCCCTAAAGGACATTAGTGAACCAGATGGGTTTTTACGACAATCTGATAGTTTCATGGCTACCATTACTGACACTAGCTTTTTATTCCAGATTTATTTAATTAACTGAATTTAAATTCCCCAGCTGCCATGGTGGGATTTGAACTCACGTCTCTGGATCATTAGTCCAGGCTTCTGGATTACTAGCCCAGTGACATTACCACTACGCTACCGTTCCTCAAACTCCCTCAACAGAACCTCATTCCTAGTTCTACCTATGTCATTGGTTCCTACGTGGACCACAACAACTGGATCCTCCCCTTCCCACTCCAAGTTCTCCAGCCGCGACAAAATATCCTTAACCCTGGCACCGGGCAGACTACACAACCTTCAGAACTCCTGGTCGTGGCTGCAGAGAACAGGTGGTGGATGGGGTGCCGATCAAGTGGATTGCTGTGTCATGGATGGTGTCGAGCTTAGAGTGTTGTTGGAGCTGCACTCATAGAAACATTGAAAAATAGGAGCAGGAGTAGGCCATTCGGCCCTTTCAGCCTGCTCTGCCATTCAATATGATCATGGCTGATCCTCTATCTCAATACCATGTTCCCGCTCTCTCCCCATACCCCTTGATGCCTTTTGTGTCTAGAAATCTATCTATCTCCTTCGTAAATATATTCAGTGACTTGGCCTCCACAGCCTTCTGTGGTAGAGAATTCCACAGGTTCACCACCCTGAGTGAAGAAATTTCACCTCATCTCAGTTCTAAATGTCCTACCCTGTACCCTGAGACCCCTCGTTCTAGAATCCCCAGCCAGGGGAAACATCCTCCCTGCATCCAGTCTATCTAGCCCTGTCAGAATTTTATCCGTTTCAATGAGATCCCCTCTCATTCTTCTAAACTCTAGTGAATACAGGCCTAGTCGACCCAATCTCTCCTCATAGGACAATCCCCCCATCCCAGGAATCAGTCTGGTGAACCTTCGCTGCACTCCCTCTATGGCAAGTATATCCTTTCTTAGGTAAGGAGACCAAAACTGCACACAGTACTCCAGGTGTGGTCTCACCAAGGCCCTGTACAACTGTAGTAATGCATCCTTGCTCCTGTACTCAAATCCTCTTGCAACGAAGGCCAACATACCATTTGCCTTCCTAACTGCTTGCTGCACCTGCATGTTTGCTTTCAGTGACTGGTGTACAAGGACACCCAGGTCCCTTTGTACATCAGCATTTTCCAATCTACCACCATTTAAATAATACTCTACCTTTCTGTTTTTCCTACCGAAGTGGATAACTTCACATTTATCCACATTATACTGCATCTGCCATGTATTTGCCCACTCACTCAACTTGTCTAAATCGCCTTGAAGCCTCTTTGCATCCTCCTCACAACTCACAATCCCACCTAGTTTCGTGTCGTCAGCAAAAATCATTGATATATATTGTGAATAGCTAGGGCCCAAGCACTGATCCCTGCGGTACCCCACTAGTCACCGCCTGCCACCCCGAAAAAGACCCATTTATTCCTACTCTGTTTCCTGTATGTTAACCAATTTTCAATCCATGCCAGTATATTACCGCCAATCCCATGTGCTTTAGTTTTGCACACTAACCTCTTATGTGGGACTTTATCAAAGGCCTTCTGAAAATCCAAATACACCACATCCACTGGTTCTCCTTTATCTATTCTTACCAGTTACATCCTCAAAAAACTCCAGTAGGTTTGTCAAACACGATTTCCCTTTCATAAATCCATGCTGACTTTGTCTAATCATGTTGATATTTTCTAAGTGTCCTGTTATCAAATCGTATATAATACACTCTAGCATTTTCCCTACTACTGATGTTAGGCTAACTGGTCTGTAGTTCCCTGTTTTCTCTCTCCCTCCTTTATTAAATAGTGGAGTTACATTTGCCACCCTCCAATCTGCAGGAACTGTTCCATAATCTATAGAATTTTGGAAGATGACAACCAATGCATCCACTATTTCCATGGCTACCTCTTTTAGTACTGAGATGCAGATCATCAGGCCCTGGGGATTTATCGGCTTTCAGACCCATTAATTTCTCCAGCACTATTTTTTTTTACTAATACTAATATCCTTTAATTCCTCCTTCTCACTAGACCCTTGGTTCCCTAGCATTTCTGGGAAGTTATTTGTGTCCTCTTCCGTGAAGACAGAACCAAAGTATTTGTTTAATTGCTCTGCCATTTCCTTGTTCCCCATTATAAATTCTCCCATTTCTGACTGTAAGGAACCTACATTTGTCTTCACTAATCTTTTTCTTTTTACATACTTGTAGAAGCTTTTACAATCTGCTTTTATGTTCCTTGCAAGTTTACTCTCATACTCTATTTTTCCCCTCTTAATCAATCTCTTGGTCCTTTTTTGCTGAACTCTAAACTGCTCCCAATCCTCAGGCTTGCTACTTTTTCTGGCAACTTTATATGACTCCTCTTTGGATCTAATAATACTCCTTAATCCATACTCACCCAGGCAAGTGGCAGCAATGGGCTCTGGAGCCAAGTGGTTCTTGAAGAAACTAATCAGAGTTTTGGTGAGTAGGTAATGTGTGATGGCACTATTGATGACTCCTTCCATCACTGATCGTGAATGGGAGGAGGCTGCTGGGGCGGTAATTAGCCAGGTTAGATTTATAGAAAGTTACAGCACGAAAGGAGGCCATTTCAGCCCATCGTGTCCGCGCCAGCCAACAAAGAGCTATCCAGCCTAATCCCACTTCCCAGCTCTTGGTCTGTAGCCCTGCAGGTTAGAGCATCCCAAGTGCATATCCAAGTACTTTTTAAATGTGGTTAGGGTTCCTGCCTCTACCAGCCTTTCAGGCAGTGAGTTCCAGACCCCCACAGCCCTCTGGGTGAAGAAATTTCCCCTCAAATCCCCTCTAAACCTTCCACCAATTACTTTAAATCTGTGCCCCCTGGTTTTTGACCCCTCTGCAAAGGGAAATAGGTCCTCTCTATCCACTTTATCAAGGCCCCTCTTCATTTTATACACCTCAATAAGGTCTCCCCTCAGCCTCCTCTGTTCCAAGGAAAACAGACCCAGCCTATCCAGTCTTTCCTCATAGCTAAGATTCTCTACTCCTGGCAACATCCTTGTAAATCTCCTCTGTACCCTCTCCAGTGCAATCACATCTTTCCTGTAATGTGGTGACCAGAACTGCACGCAGTACTCCAGCTGAGGCCTAACGAGTGTTTTATACAGTTGAAGCATAACCCCCCCTGCTCTTGTATTCTATGCCACGGCTAATAAAGGCAAGCATTCCATATGCCTTCTTAACCACCTTATCTACCTGGCCTGCTACCTTCAGGGATCTGTGGACATGCACTCCAAGGTCCCTTTGTTCCTCTACACTATTCAGTGTCCTACCATTTAATGTGTATTCCCTTTCCTTGTTAGCCCTCCCTTTCCTTGTTAGCCCTCCCCAAATACATTACCTCACACTTCTCCGGATTGAATTCCATTTGCCACTGTTCTGCCCACCTGACCAATTTATTGATATCTTCCTGCAGTCTACAGCTTTCTTCTTCAGTATCAACCACACAGCCGATTTTAGTATCATCTGCAAACTTCTTAATCATGCCCCCTATATTCAAGTCTAGATCACTGATATATACCACAAAAAGCAAGGGACCTAGTACTGAGCCCCACTGGAAACAGCCTTCCAGTGACAAAAACACCCATCAACCATTACCTCTACTTCCTGTCTCCGAGCCAGTTTTGAATCCAACTTGACACTTTTGCCCTGGATCCCATGAGCTTTTAACTTTGTGACCACTCTGCCATGTGGAACCTTATCAAAAGCCTTGCTAAAGTCCATATACACTACATCAAACGCACTACCCTCAGCTACCCTCCTTGTTACCGCCTCAAAAAATTCAATCAAGTTTGCCAGACATGATTTTCCCTTAACAAATCCGTGCTGACTATCATTGATTAATCCGTGTCTTTCTAAATGAAGATTTATCCTGTCCTTCAGAATTCTTTCCAATAATTTTCCCACCACCGAGGTTAGGCTGACTGGCCTATAATTACTCGGTCTATCCTTTTCAAACAAGGGTACCACATTAGCAGTCCTCCAGCACCACACCTGAAGCCAGAGAGGATTGAAAAATGATGGTCAGGGCCTCTGCTATTTCCTCTTTTGCTTCGCTTACCAGCCTGGGATACATTTCATCCGGGCCTGGGGATTTATCCACTTTTAAAGCTGCTAAATCCCTTAATACTTCCTCTCTCACTATGTTTATTTCATCTAATATTTCACACTCCTCCCCCGATAGCAATGTCTGCTTCGCCCCTCTCCTTTGTGAAAACAGATATAAAGTATTCATTAAGAACCCTACCGCATCTCCCGCCTCCACACACAGATTACCCACATGATCTCTAATAGGCCCTACCCTTCCTTTAGTTATCCTCTTACTCTTAATATATTTATAAAACATCCTTGGGTTTATTTGATTTTACTTGCCAAGAATTTTTCATGCTCTCTCTTTGCTTTCCTAATATCATTTTTAATTGCACCCCTGCACTTTCTGTACTCCTCTAAAGATTCTGGAGTATTTAGCCCTCGGTATCTGTCATACGCCTCCCTTTTTTTCTTTATCCTACCCTGTATGTCCTTAAACATCCAGGGGGCTCTAGATTTGTTAGTCCCATCTTTTTTCTTTCAGGGCACATATTTGGTCTGAACTCTCTGGATCTCCTCCTTGAATGCCTCCCACTGCTCTGATACTGATTTACCTTCAAGTAGCTGTTTCCAGTCCACTATGGCTAAATCCTCTCTGAGCTTAGCAAAATTTGCTTTTCCCCAATTTATAATTTTTATTCCTGGTCCAACCTTGTCCTTTTCCATAACTACCTTAAATTTAACAGAATTATGGTCACTAGCACCAAAATGCTCCCCCACTGATACGCCTTCTACCTGCCCAGCTTCATTCCCCAAAATTAAGTCCAGAACCGCCCCCTTCCTTGTTGGGCTTGCGACATACTGGCTAAAAAAGTTTTCCTGGATGCATTTTAGGAATTCCGCACCCTCTAGACCCTTCACACTAATTTTATCCCAGTTAATATTAGGGTAGTTGAAATCCCCTACTATTACTGCCCTATAGTTTTTGTACTTCTCAGAAATTTGTCTACATATTTGTTCTTCTAGCTCCCTCTCACTGTTTGGGGGTCTGTAGTACACTCCCAGCAGTTTGATCGCCCCTTTTTTGTTTTTCAATTCGACCCATATGGCCTCGTTTGATGATCCCTCCAACATATCCTCCATCCTCACAGCTGTAATAGTTTCTTTAATCAATACCATGACCCCCCTCCCTTTTTACCTCCCTCTTTGTCCCATCTGAAAATCCTGTAACCAGGAATGTTGAGCTGCCATACCTGCCCCTCTTTCAGCCACGTCTCTCTAATAGCTATTATATCATCGTCCCAAGTATCTACCTGTGCCCTCAGCTCATCTGCCTTGTTCGCTATACTCCTTGCATTGAAGTATATACCATTTAGTACAGGCAAACCTCCTTGTTGACTACTATCTAGCCCTTGATTCCTCTGTCCTTCCAATTTGCTTTCCACTTCCAGTTTTTCTTCCCTCCCTTTTGACTCTATACTTAGGTTCCCATCCCCCTGCCAAGCTAGTTTAAACCCTCCCCAGCAGCACTAGCAAACCCTTCGGCGAGGATATTGGTCCCGTTCCCATTGAGGTGCAATCCATCTGGCTCGTAGAGGTCCCACCTCCCCCAGAAACGGTTCCAATTCCTCAGGAATCTAAAGCCCTCCATCCTACACCATCTCTCCAGCCACGCATTCATCTGCTCTATCTTCCTAGTTTTGTACTCACTAGCATGTGGCACTGGTAGTAATCCAGAGATCACTATCTTTGAGGCCCTGCTTTTTAACCTCTTTCCTAGCTCCCTAAACTCTGCCTGCAGGACCTCATCCCTCTTTCTACCTATGTCGTTGGTAACGATGTGGACCACGACCTCTGGCTGTTCACCCTCCCCCCTCAGAATGCCCTGCAGCCGTTCAGTGACATCCTTGACCCTGGAACCAGGGGGCGACGTACCATCCTGGAGTCATGTCTGTGGCCGCAGAAACGCCTGTCTGCTCTCCTAACTATTGAATCCCCTATCACTATTGGTCTCCCTCTCCTCTTCCCCCCCCCACCTGTGCAGCTGAGCCCTCCAAGGTGCCATGGACTTGGCTCTGGCTGCACTCCCCAGAGGAACCATTGCCCTCACCAGTACTCAGCACCGAATACTGGTTGGTGAGCAAGATGGGCTGGTCTTCCTCTTTTGTCTGAAGGTCACCCATTCCCTCTCTGCCTGCACACTCTTAAGCTGCGGGGTGACCACCTCTGGAAACGTGCTATCCACGTAGCTCTCAGCCTCACGGATGCATAGCAGTGACTGCACATGAGGTGTCCAGGACTTCCCACATGGCACAGGATGTGCATTCCACGGGTGTGAGCTGCACTGCCATACCTCTAATTAACAGACTATTTACTAACCTAGCTGGAATAAACTTAAAAACTTTAAGAAAGCCAAACAAAAACACTTACCAGGTACTCACAAATCAGCTCCCTCTTTTTGAATGTTTAGTTTTTAATCCCGGCTCTTAATTTAAACCAATGTCCAAGATAAAGAGAGAAATACTGATCAACCAATCACTTCCCTGCTTTCCTGTGAGTCACTCGTTTTTGTTGTCAGGTCCGCTGCCTCCGCTCTCGGGCCTCACTCTGTCGCGCTCTTTATATCCTCAGACTCCGTTCTCGGCTCCCTCTCAGGTCCGCTACCTCCACACTCGGGCCTCGCTCTGTCGTGCTCTTGATATCCTCAGACTCTGTTCTCGTTTCC
The DNA here is from genome assembly GCF_052327205.1 of Somniosus microcephalus. Taxonomy (NCBI): domain Eukaryota; kingdom Metazoa; phylum Chordata; class Chondrichthyes; order Squaliformes; family Somniosidae; genus Somniosus; species Somniosus microcephalus. The sequence goes on along the minus strand of NC_140988.1, from coordinate 1,787,879 downwards.
TCTCAGGTCCGCTGCCTCCGCTCAAACGATTAACCTTGTCTTTGTCGATAGGACATATCTGATCAATTGTCCACGTTGTTGGCTAGATACCAGTATCATAACTGCACTGGAACAGCTTCACAGGTCTTTAGCACTACATGCAGGATGTTGTCAGGGCCCATCACCTTCCTTGTGTCCAGTGCATTAGCCGCTTAATGTCACGTGGTGTGAACAAAACTAGCTGAGCAGTGGTCTCTGTGGTGGTGGGAGGAGGCAGATAGGGTCATCCACACACTGGCAAACACTTTAGTCTTGTCTCTTGCACTCACCTGCTAAGCTCCAACATGGTTGGGGATGGTAGGTTCACAAAGTCTCCTCTTCCTCCTCCCCGTTACTTGCCCGATTGTCCACCAACATTCTCAACTGGATGTGGTAAGTCTACAAAGCTTTGCTCTCTATATAGCCTGCTGTTTTTGATGCTATAGCATGTAGGTAGCCCAATGTTGTAGCTTTATAGGTTGGTGCCTCATTCTAGAGTATGCCTGGTGCTGCTTCTGGTGTGCCGTTCTACACTCTCCACTGAACTGGGTTTGCTCTCCCAGCTTGACAGCAATGGAGGGGAGGGAGGGGAGGAAGGGAAGGAGGGGTGTGAAGGAGAGTCCAAGAGTGCATCAAGGTCTAGAACGGAACTGTTAAGGTGTCTGTGTATTTCTAGCATTTTCTGTTTTCATTTCCGATTTTAGGCACTTGCCGCTTAAAAAAAAAATTTGTCCAAGCGTAACTCATTCATAAAATATTTAACGGAGGAACTTAAAGCAAGAAAAGTTATTACACAATAAATTTCTACATTATCCTCAAAAGGCACGGTAACATAAAGATGTAATTAAATATGTAGTACACTTCCTTCAATAGAAAGATTCTGCTACTTACAGCGGAGGAATTTTCCCAGGTACTTAAAGCTGCCACAACAGCAGAAAGGTTGGTCTTCCTCTCCTCTTCGTAGTCATCTTGCGAGTTCCGAATTAAATCACGATAAACTGATAAACAGTCTTCATAACGTTCCAATCTATACAACTGAATTTACACAACAGGTAAATCTCCCTTCAGACAATAGAAGCACCATTATTCAATATTAGAATCTTATCATTTGTCTACATTCTGTGCTAAATGCACCACTAATTGCTGTTGCAAGTCTAACAGTATACTTTAATCAATAGATTTTGGATCCATCAAGCTTGAATATTAAAGCAAACAAGATGTCCCATAAGCAAAGATTTTCTTTCTTTACTGATCCCTCCACCACATTTTACTCCAGTTAACCAGAACCTCTCGGGCAGGTAATCCCACTAACCCATCGCCCCCATCTTGTTAAGCTGCACTGGCTCCCTGTACCCCACTGCATCAACTTCAAGATCCTCGTTCTCATCTTCAAACCCTGCCACGGTCTTTCCTCACCCTATCTTAATGCCCCAGTCTGTACCTCTGCCCGTCAGACACTGGATTGCTATTCCACCCTCACTTACTCCACTGCCACTACTTTACTACCCTTGGATTTCCCCGTCCCCCCACCCCCCCCAAGATGCTTCTTCTTGATACTCTTTTCCCCCCTTCCAATTGTCTCTTAAAAAAATCTCTCTCCAACTCTCTTTAACTGTTCCTGACTCCTGCTCTGCTTTCTCTTTGTCCCTTTTAATTTGCTTTGAGATATCTTTCTATATTAGGCTAATATTTTATGCTCTTCTACAAGCTTGGAGTTTAAAAAATTGATGCAATTCAAGGTTGTGCATTTTCTGCATGGTCCTAAAAGATGCTTTAAAAGAGAATGCATCATGCACACTTTCACTGCAGAATGGTTTTCAATGGAAGCAGCAGCAAGTGTCCTCTACATCAGCAACTCTAAGAACACAGCAGAACTTTGGGACCTCAGGTAAAGTGTAGGAAGCTCTCACAAAACTGGCATTCTGAACCACTGTACAGTTACTTGAAATGGAAACAGCTTAAGTGCAAGTGATGCTTTGGCCCAGGAATTATTGAAGCCACAGGCAACTGAACACCTCATTGATAAAGGGTGATTCACTGTTGAACCACTTATTAAATCCGGGGCAGGGGAGGCTGGGGGAGAGGTGGGGCCATGGGAGAAAAGGGGCTGGGGGTGCGGGGCTGGGGAGAAGGGGGGGTGGGAAGGGTAGAGTCATAGAGTTATACAGCACAGAAAGAGGCCCTTCGGCCCATCGTGTCCACGCCGGCCATCAAGCCCTGTCTATTCTAATCCCATTTTCCAGCATTTGGTCCGTAGCCTTGTGTGCTATGGCGTTTCAAGTGCTCATCTAAATGCTGCTTGAATGCTGTGAGGGTTCCTGCCTCTACCACCCTTTCAGGCAGCGAGTTCCAGATTCCAACCACCCTCTGGGTGAAAAAGTTTTTCCCTCAAATCCCCTCTAAACCTCCTGCCCCTTACCTTGAAACTATGCCCCCTGGTTATTGACCCCTCTACTAAGGAGAAAGGTTCCTTTCTATCTACCCCCCTCATAATTTTGTACACCTCAATCAGGTCCCCTCTCAGCCTTCTCTGCTCTAAGGAAAACAACCCCAGCCTGTCCAGTCTCTCGTCATAGCTGAAGCGCTCCAGCCCAGGTAACATCCTGGTGAATCTCCTCTGCAACCTCTCCAATGCAATCACATCCTTCCTATAGTGTGGCGACCAGAACTGCACACAGTATTCCAGCTGTGGCCTAACTAGCGTTTTGTACAGCTCCACCATAACCTCCCTGCTCTTATATTCTTTGCCTCGGCTAATGAAGGCAAGTATCCCATATGCCTTCTTAACCATCTTATCTACCTGTCCTGCTGCCTTCAGGGATCTATGTACATGCACACAAAGGTCCCTCTGATCCTCTGTCCTTCCTAGGGTCCTACCATTCATTGTGTATTCCCTTGCCTTGTTAGTCCTCCCAAAATGCATCACATCACACTTTTCAGAGTTAAATTCCATTTGCCACTGTTCTGCCCATCTGACCAACCCGTCTATATCGTCCTGTAGGAGGCTTCCCTCCTCGCTATTTACCACTCCACCAATTTTCGTGTCATCTGTGAACTTACTGATCATACCTCCTACATTCATATCTAAATCATTAATGTACACTACAAACAGCAAAGGACCCAGCACCGATCCCTGCGGTATACCACTGGGCACAGGCTTCCAGTCACAAAAACAACCTTCGATCATCACCCTCTGCCTCCTGCCACTAAGCCAATTTTGGATCAAATTGCCCTGGATTCCATGGGCTCTTACGTTCTTGACCAGTCTCCCATGCGGGACTTTGTCACAAGCCTTACTGAAGTCTATGTAGACTACATCAGCTGCACTACCCTCATCCACACACCTAGTCACCCCCTCGAAAAATTCAATCAAATTGGTTAGACATGATCTCCCCCTGACAAAGCCATGCTGACTATCCTTGATTAATCCTTGCCTCTCCAAGTGGAGACTAACTCTGTCCCTCAGAATTTTTTCCAATAATTTCCCTACCCACTGATGTTAGGTTCACTGGCCTGTAATTCCCTGGTTTATCCCTACTACCCTTCTTGAAAAATGGTACTACGTTAGCTGTCCTCCAGTCCTCTGGCACCTCCCCTGTGGCCAGAGAGGTTCTGAAAATTTGTGTCAGAGCCCCTGCAATATCCTCCCTTGACTCACACAGCAGCCTGGGATACATCTCGTCTGGGCCTGGGGATTTATCCACTTTTAAACCCGCTAAAACTCCTCCCTCTCAATGCTAATTTGTTCAAGTATATCACCATCCCCCTGCCTGATTTCTATGCCTACATCATCCTTCTCCATAGTGAACACAGATGCAAAATGTTCATTTAAAACCTCGCTTACATATTCTGGTTCTACACAGATTGCCACTTTGGTCCCTAATGGGTCCTACTCTTTCCCTGGTTATCCTCTTGCCCTTAATATACTTATAAAACACCTTGGGATTTTCCTTTATTTTGCCCGCCAGTGTTTTTTCATGCCCCCTCTTCGCTCTCCTAATTTCTTTTTTAAGTACCCCCCTGCACTTTCTATATTCCTCTAGGGCTTCCACTGTTTTAGTCCTTTGTATCTGCCAAAAGCCTCCCTTTTTTCCTAATCCATTCTTGTATATCCCTTGACATCCAAGGTTCCCTGGACTTGTTGGTCCCACCCTTGACCTTTACGGTAACATGTTGGCGTTGTACTCTCTCTCTTTCCTTTCTGAAAGACTCCCACTGCTCTGATGTGGATTTTCCTACAAGTAGCTGATCCCAGTCCATTTTGGCCAGATCCTGCCTTATAACATTAAAATTGGCCTTCCCCCAATTTAGAACCTTTATTTCCGGTCCATCTTTGTCCTTTTCCATGACTACCTTAAATCTCACCGAATTATAGTCACTGTCACCAAAATGCTCTCCTACTGACACTTCTACCACTTGCCCGGCTACATTCCCTAGAATTAGGTCCAGTACCACCCCCTCTCTTGTAGGACTTTCTACATGCTGGCTCAAAAGGCTCTCCTGGATGCACTTTAAGAATTCCGCACCCTCTAAGCCTTTCACACTCTGACTACCTCAGTTAATACTGGGGAAGTTGAAATCCCCTACTATTATTACCTTATTATTTTTACACTTCTCTGAGATTTGCCTACATATCTGTTCTTCTATCTCCCCTTGACTGTTTGGGGGCCTATAGTACACTTCCAGCAAAGTGCTTGCCCCCTTTTTGTTTTTAAGTTCTACCCATATGGCCTCATTAGTGGAACCTGCTAAGATATCATCCCTCCTTACTGCAGTAATTGACTCCTTTATTAATATTGCGACACCCCCTCCTCTTTTACACCCCCATCTGTCTCGCCCGAAGATTCTATACCCCGGAATATTGAGCTGCCAGTCTTGCCCCTCCCTCAACCATGTCTCTGTGATAGCAACAATATCATACTCCCATGTGTTCATCAACACCTTCAATTCATCCGTCTTACTCGTAAGACTTCTTGCACCCCCTTGTGCCATTACATATTTGCTCTGCCTTCCAGACTGACTTGTTTTTTTCCTCTATATTTAGTTGTGCATCACCCCCTACTATAGCTCTACTCTGTATCCCATCCCCAAATAAAACTGCGAATATCCATCATAACATTTAGCACAAAACACGATTACTGCGAACAACTATCAGCAAGATTCCCAGTAACCCTGTAATCTCTAAATAGTGGAATTCAATGAATTAGTCCATTTAAGTTTAAAGTCCTTACCAGATGTAGTTCCATTAAAAGTCATCTCATTCTTTCACAGGAACTGGAAACTGTGGAACTCCTCACCTCCGTCGGTCTCCCCTTCCATCTAAACCCCACACTCGACACGAGTCGATCGCTATTTCCTGACTTACATCACCTTCGCGGTACTCCACACTATGAACCTTGAACTATCACCCTGTTTTCTCAAATAAAACTATCCACATTCTCACCATATCCTTCAAATCCTTCTCTGTCCAGAAACACGTGTAAGTGCCTCTTGAACCGGCTGTCCTGTGCACAGGACCATCTGCCTTAATGGCCTGTCGCAGTATCTCGCTGCACAGTTCTATTATTCTTTGCCCGGCTACCCATCGTACTAACTTTGTTTTTAGCTTATGCCCCTGGTATTTGAACCCTTCTCCATAGTGAACAAATTTCTAGGATCAACTTTACTAATTTCTTTCATTTATCTATATAAATAAAAATAATCAATCAAGTGCAAGTTACATTTTAAATTAATCTGCAGCACAAAACATGATACACTTCTCTGATTGGCTCAGGTAACCAAGTGATTGAGGTAGGAAAAGCTACCACCAAGCATATTGCTTTCTCAATCACTATAAATTTACTCAATACAGGAAACTTTGTGCTATCCGGAGGTGAGCTATCCGGCAATCTGGAGCCACTGGCAAAAATCAGCAGCCGTTTTTTATTCTTTTTGTTTGTTTTTTTTGCTTTGTTTGAACAGTCAAGCTGTGCAAGGTCTGTAGCTATAGCAACAGCTTCAGCTACAGAGCTTTAGGGCCACACCCGAGTGTTTAGAAGCTGTTGCTAAGCAACAGTGTTTGTTGTCAAATACGGAGATAAGAATCTCTGTATCTCTCAACATTAACTCTGGAGAGTACGGCACTTTTTAGGCAACGGCAGCAGCTCAGTCCCGTGGGTGCCGGATAGCACAAAGTTTCCTGTATGTATATTTATTATGGCTATATTTTCCCACTACATTTACCATTCATTTATCAACTTTCACTTCCATGGGCCTCTGAGCGTGCGGCTAGGTGGCTGAAGGCAAGACTGCCAGTGGTGGGCAGTGCACAAGATGCCAGTCAGAGGAACGGAGAGTTTGGGGGAGGTTATAGGGCTGAAGGAGGCATCAAAGATAGGGAGGGAGAGGGCATGAAGGGATTTAAACACGAGGAAGAGAAATCCCACCCGACTTTCAGCCTGGGTCCGCACCACCAAAGTCTGGGAAATCCATTCCCTGAGTAATGTCATGATAGCTCCATTAGTAATCTTGAAAACTTCAAACGGGTCTCCTAAAAATCTTTTTCCAAAGACAATAACCCTAACTTCCTTAATCTTTCCCCCTAATTTAAACTCCTGACACCTAGAATTACCTTCTCAAGGCCAATAATACATAATGTTAGGAACTAGAACCACAGTACACCTGATGGGCCTGACCAGCATTTTAGATACTGCAACCTCTTTAGATTTATATACTATAGCCCTCTGTAGATGTAACTTATCTTATTGAGAGCTTGGATTTAAAGCAGCATAGCCAGAGAGAGAACACATTTACTTCAGCTGCCAACAGGTAACATACAAGGAAATCTTTACATACCACTTGGCCATAAAGTTCCTTTAACTTGTCAGTCTGCTGGTCGACGCTTTCAATGGTCTTCAATGCCGTTTCTATTCGGTTCAGTCTGTATTCACAGTAAGCCTTCTCAAAGGCAATTGCTTCACTGAAAAGCAATAGTCGGAGCAAAACAAAGTTAGTTTTGATGGACTAAATGACAAGAATTGTTTTTAAATTGTTGTATTCACACTTAATCATTTCACACCCTTTTCAAACACGGTTTCTAAATATGCTGAATTAAAATACAGGAGTCTCTTGCTGTAAAACAAACCAATCATGACATATCTTTTGATTAATTAAGTCTGGATATCAGCAATGTCACAGTACACTACAACTAAACTTATAATGCATGGATAGTTTAAGCTAAGGTTTTCCAAGCAAAGTTACCAGCCCAAAAATGCCAAGTATTACAACATTATAACAGTAACTACACTTTAAAATGCTTCATTGGCTATAAAGTGCCTTGGGATCTCCTGATATTATCAAAGGCGCTATAGAAATGCAAGTTCTTTCTTTAGTACTGTTTAATAAACTTCAACCAAAAACACTGAGCCCAGCTATTTGGCCGTATTCTACATGTGTAATAATGGAATCTACTTATTGAGCAGATTTCCAGCCCATGTGTGAGATGTTCTGGTTATTTGCAACTTACCTAGCGAGCACCTTAGTATGAGTGTGGATTATATTAAGAGCTTCCTTAAAACTTCCGTTGTGGACCAGACAGACCACTTTACAATGCAGAGCAGTGACATCGTCCTTGTCATCTTGCAGTACTACAGAGAAAGAATTAACACGGGCTGCAGTTTCACACAGTTTAATTCTATTAAAGTTTAGCATCACATCGACAAATGAACTCAAAGAAAACCCAAACCAACACATTTACAAACAGCTATTCTAAAATTCTGCTGTGGCTAAAAATATACTTCCTTCATTTCACTAAATTCATTTTTTTCATTTCCTCACCTTCGTCATTCTCTATTCCTTGACAAATAGTTGAAAAGTTGTACTGAAGCCATTAACACTTAATTCCCTCTGCTGAAAGCACCATTCTTACCATCTATCAACAATGCTCTGCTTCTCCAAATGCCAATCCCTATCCTGAATGACCCTGAACATCTTGACTTTAACCCTAAATAACAACAGAAAATGCTGGAAAAACTCAGCAGGTCAGGCAACATCCGTGGAGAGAAATTTGAGTTGACGTTTCGGGTGGGACCCTTCTTCAAAACTGGAAAGAAAAGAAACTAGATCGAAGGCAGGGCTGCGATCGGACAAAAGAATAAAAGAAACAGAAGAAGTAAAAGAGATTAGAAGCTAGACGAGATGGTAATAGGCTGGGATTAGGTGTAAAGTGTACTGGCAGGGCAAAAGATAGCTGCCAGGTGTGAGAGAGAAACAAAAGGAAAGGGGGGGGGGGGTGAAAGGAGTGGAACAATTACAAGAGAAAATGAAATGGGGGCCGAGCTTATGATCTGAAATTGTTGAACTCGATATTGAGTCCGGAAGGCTGCAGACTGCCTAATCGGAAGATGAGGTGCTGTTCCTCGAGTTTACGTTGAGCTTCCGTGGAACAATACAAGAGGCCAAGGACGGTGAGGTCCGAGTGGGAATGGAGCGGTGAATTAAAATGACAGGCGACCGGAAGCTCGGGGTCACCCTTGCGGACTGAACGGAGGTGTTCCGCAAAGCGGTCACCCAATCTGCGTTTGGTCTCCCCAATGTAGAGGAGAGCGCATCGTGAGCAGCGAATACAGTATACTAGATTGCGAGAAGTACAAGTAAATCGCTGTTTCACCTGGAAGGGGTGTTTGGGGCCCTGGACAGTGGGAAGGTATAGGGGCAGGTGTTACATCTCCTCCGCTTGCACGGGAAGGTGCCAGGCGAAGGGGAAGGGCTGTTTGGGGTGATAGAGGAGTGGACTAGGGTGTCTCGGAGGGAGCGGTCCCTGCGGAATGCTGAAAGGGGAGGGGAGGGGAAGATACATTTGGTGGTGGGATCACTTTGGAGGTAGCGGAAATGCCGGAGGATGATCCGTTGAATGTGGAGGCTGGTGGGGTGAAAGGTGAGGACAAGGGGAACCCTATCGTGGTTCCGGGAGGGAGGGGCAGGGGTGAGGGCAGAAGTGCGGGAGATAGAACTGACACGGTCGAGGGCAGTGTCAACCACAGTAGAGGGGAATCCTCGGTTGCGGAAAAAGGAAGACATGTCTGAAGCACTGGTGTGGAAGGTGGCGTTGTCGGAGCAGATACGGCGGAGATGGAGAAACTGGGAGAATGGAATAGAGTCCTTACAGGAAGCGGGGTGGGAGGAAGTGTCCCCGTGTCTTCATTATTGATCTCTGCATAGTGTTTCATAGCTGCTACTTGCACCATACCACACTCTAAAACCAAAGGTCAGCGACCTGAAAAGTTAACTCTTTCTCTCTCCACAGATGCTGCCTGAACTGCTGAGTGTTTCCAGCATTTTGTTTTTATTCTAAAACTAGATTTGTCTAGTTTCACAGTGTAGGTCAACAAACAGGGACTGAATTAGCAAATTATTCACTGCCTTTCCCAACCTTAACTTGTGTTTTTATTCTTCTTCTGATATTTCTGTCTGTGTCAGTGATTTTATACGAGCCACCCAGGAAGGTTTCATACCACTCTTCCCTTCTGTCAGACTTGGTACTGCAACTTGATTTAGTCATGCCTGCCCTTCTGTTGTTGCCTAAAAAATGTGCACATCACACTTGGCCTGTCAACCAGTCTGACATCCCATGCCAGCTTTATCTCTGCTCAAAATTTTTATAAACCCACCATCAAAGCTGATAAATACAACTATTGAAACCACTGCTTCCCTGTCCCTCCGGAAACTGCTCCTTCACATCTCTTGACTAAACAGTCTCCCTGAGCTTCCATGAATCTTCCTTTCCACAGCTCTTCCATCTTGGTACCATTGTTAGTTCTCCTTACAAGAATACTAACCTTTTTCCGGACTTTTCTTCAAATCTGATCCTGATAATGTACCTCTCTCTCTAATACTGCATTCTGTTCTGACACTGACTGACATTAAGTTTCAACCCCTCCACACTCTGGACTCCATTAACACCCTCCTATCGTCCTTCAGATCTATGCCCCTAAACTTATCCTTGCCCCGTGCAAAGTTCCCAACCTGTCTCACTCCCAATACACCTTTCCTTCTCCTTGGAATTTTTCAAATGATCACGATTGTCACCATGATGTCAGCTGTGGCTCAGTGGGCAGCGCTCTCACCTCTGAGTCAGAAGGTTGTAGGTTCAAGTCCCACTCCAGAGGCTTGAGCACAAAAATCTAGGTTGACACTGAAGGAGCGCCACACTGTTGGAGGGGCATTACTGAGGGAGCGCTGCCCTGTCGGAGGGGCAGTACTGAGGGAGTGCTGCCGTCGGAGGGGCAGTACTGAGGGAGTGCTGCACTGGCAGAGGGGCAGTACTGAGGGAGCGCCGCACTGTCGGAGGGGCAGTACTGAGGGAGTGCCGCACTGTCGGAGGGCTGCCCTGTCAGAGGGGCAATACTGAGGGAGCGCTGCACTGTCGGAGGGGCAGTACTGAGGGAGTGTTGCACTGGCAGAGGGGCAGTACTGAGGGAGCGCCGCACTGTCGGAGGGGCAGTACTGAGGGAGTGCCGCACTGTCGGAGGGCTGCCCTGTCAGAGGGGCAGTACTGAGGGAGCGCTGCACTGTCGGAGGGGCAGTACTGAGGGAGTGCTGCACTGTCGGAGGAGCAGTACTGAGGGAGTGCTGCACTGGCAGAGGGGCAGTACTGAGGGAGCGCTGCACTGTCAAAGGGGCAGTACTGAGGGGGAGCGCCGCACTGTTGGCGAGTCAGTACTGAGGGAGCGCTGCACTGTCGGAGGGGCAGTACTGAGGCAGTGCCGCACTGTCGGAGGGGCAGTGCTGAGGGAGCGCAGCACTGTCGGAGGGGCAGTGATGAGGGAGTGCCGCACTGTCGGAGGGGCAGTACTGTCAGAGGGGCAGTACTGAGGGAGCGCTGCACTGTTAAAGGGGCAGTACTGAGGGAGCGCCGCACTGTTGGCGAGTCAGTACTGAGGGAGCGCTGCACTGTCGGAGGAGCAGTACTGAGGCAGTGCAGCACTGTCGGAGGGGCAGTACTGAGGGAGCGCAGCACTGTCGGAGGGGCAGTAATGAGGGAGTGCCGCACTGTCGGAGGGGCAGTACTGAGGGAGTGCTGCACTGTCAGAGCGGCAGTACTGAGGGAGCGCTGTACTGTCAAAGGGGCAGTACTGAGGGAGCGTCGCACTGTTGGCGAGTCAATACTGAGGGAGCGCTGCACTGTCGGAGGGGCAGTGCCGCACTGTCGGAGGGGCAGTGCCGCACTGTCGGAGGGGCAGTACTGAGGGAGTGCAGCAGTCGGAGGGGCAGTACTGAGGGAGCACCGCACTGGAATTTTTTGAGGATGTAACTGGTAGAATAGATAAGGGAGAATCAGTGGATGTGGTGTATTTGGACTTTCAGAAGGCTTTCGATAAGGTCCCGCATAAGAGATTAGTGTGTAAAGTTAAGGCACATGGGATTGGGGCAAGGTACTGACTTGGATAAAGAACTGGTTGGCAGACAGGAAGCAAAGAGTTGGAGTAAACGGCTCTTTTTCCGAGTGGCAGGCAGTGACTAGTGGGGTACCGCAGGGATCGGTCCTAGGACCCCAACTATTCACAATATATATAAATGATGATCTAGACGAGGGAACTAGATGTAATATCTCCAAGTTTGCAGACGACACAAAGCTGGGTGGGCATGTGTGCTGTGAGGAGGATGCCGAGAAACTCCAGTATGATTTGGACAGGTTGGGTGATTGGGCAGAAGCGTGGCAAATGCAGTATAATGTGGATAAATGCGAGGTAATCCACTTTGGTGGCAAAAACAGGAAGGCAGATTATTATCCAAATGGCAATAGATTGGGAGAGGGGGAAGTGCAGAGAGACCTGGGTGTCCTTGTGCACCAGTCGCTGAAGGTAAGCATGCAGGTGCATCAGGCGGTTAAGAAGGCAAATGGTATGTTGGCCTTCATAGCGAGAGGGTTTGAGTACAGGAACAAGGATGTCTTGCTGCAGTTGTACAGGGCCTTGGTGAGACCACACCTTGAGTATTGTGTGCAGTATTGGTCGCCTTATCTGAGGAAGGATGTTCTTGCCATGGAGGGAGTGCCGCGAAGATTCACCAGACTGATACCTGGGATGGCAGGAATGATGTATGAGGAGAGATTGGGTCGATTGGGCTTATACTCGCTGGAGTTTAGAAGAATGAGAGGGGATCTCATTGAAACTTATAAAATTCTGACAGGACTGGACAGACTAGATGCAGGAAGGATGTTCCCGATGGTCGGGGAGTCCAGAACCAGGGGTCACAGTCTAAGGATAAGGGGTAAGCCATTTAGGATAGAGATGAGGAGGAATTTCTTCACCCAGAGAGTGGTGAACCTGTGGAATTCTCTACCACAGAGGCAGTGGAGGCCAATTCATTAAATATATTCAAGAAGGAGTTAGATATATTTCTTAAGGCTAAAGGAATCAAGGGATATGGGGAGAAGGCAGGGACAGGGTACTGAATTTGGATGATCAGCCATGATCGCATTGAATGGCGGAGCAGGCTCGAGGGGCCGAATGGCCTACTCCTATCTTCTATGTTGGAGGTGCCGTCTTTCAAATGAGATGTTAAACTGAGGACCCGTCTTCTCACACACGTGAATGTACAATATCGCTATTTTGAGGACGAGCAGGGGATTTCTCCCCGGTGTTCTGGTCCAATATTCCTCAACCGACATCACTAAAACAGATTATCTGCTGTTTGTGGGAGCTTGCTGTGCGCAGATTGGCGGCCACGTTTCCCACATTACAACAGTGACTACATTTCAAAAAGTACTTCATTGGATGTGAAGCGCTTTGGGACGTTTGGTGGTCGCGAAAGGCGCTGTAGAAATGCAAGTCTTTCTTTCTGGTGACTCCAGGGGTCATTTATTGCCGACATTTCACACCCTCTGCTGGTCCCTAACCGGACACCGCAGGCCCGGACATTCCCGGTGCCGGATCCCCGGCCTCTGCCTCACTCCCAGCTCAGCAACTCGGCCCATCGGCTCCTCCAGTCCTTCAATGGGGCAAAAAACCCTCCCCGGCCTTACTTTTGTTGAGTGATTTCAGGGCCCGGCTGTAATCGGCAGTCTGTCCGCACCGATTCACCTCGGCCCACAGGGCCGTCACCGACCCGCCGCTCCCGCTCGCCATCGGCCGCCGTCCGCACCCCTCCCGACCGGGCCAGCACCGACCGAGCACCGCCACCAACACCGCCCCCGCCGGCCGGAGTCCGCACCGACTCACCGCACCGCCACCAACACCGCCCCCCGCCGGCCGGAGTCCACACCGACTCACCGCACCAACACCGCCCCCCGCCGGCCGGAGTCCGCACCGACTCACCGCACCGCCACCAACACCGCCCCCCGCCGGCCGGAGTCCACACCGACTCACCGCACCAACACCGCCCCCCGCCGGCCGGAGTCCGCACCGCCACCAACACCGCCCCCTCCCGCCCGGAGTCCGCACCGACCGAGCACCGCCACCAACACCGCCCCCTCCTGGCCGGAGTCCGCACCGACCGAGCACCGCCACCAACACCGCCCCCTCCCGGCCGGAGTCCGCACCGACCGTGCACCGCCACCAACACCGCCCCCTCCCGGCCGGAGTCCGCACCGCCACGAACACCGCCCCCTCCTGGCCGGAGTCCGCACCGACCGAGCACCGCCACCAACACTGCCCCCTCCCGGCCGGAGTCCGCACCGACCGAACACCGCCACGATTGTCGGCCGTCCAGTCTCCAGAAATTAAAGATTAATCTGCTGCGAGCAATCCGGGAGAAAAAGCAGAGGGGCAATAAAAAATTGTGGACATTTTTCATTTTCTTTGCGCACTTTTGATTATCAGTTATAAAAAATATTGGAGATTGCAAAGAGAGATTGAAGCTAGTGATGAAACCTCCCGAAAAACGTCCAATAGTGTCAGCTGTGGCTCACTGAGTCTCACGCTCGCTTCTGAGTCAGAAGGTTGTGGGTTCAAGTCCCCGCTCCAGGGACAAAGCACAAAAATGCAGTCTGACACTCGAGTGCAGTACTGAGGGAGCGCCGCACTGTCGGAGGGGCAGTACTGAGGGAGTGCCGCACTGTCGGAGGGGCAGTACTGAGGGAGCACCGCACTGTCGGAGGGGCAGTACTGAGGGAGCGCCGCACTGTCGGCGGGGCAGTACTGAGGGAGCGCCGCACTGTCGGAGGGGCAGTACTGAGGGAGCGCCGCACTGTCGGAGGGGCAGTACTGTGGGAGCGCCGCACTGTCGGAGGGGCAGTACTGAGGGAGCGCCGCACTGTCGGAGGGGCAGTACTGAGGGAGCGCCGCACTGTCGGAGGAGCAGTACTGAGGGGGCGCCGCACTGTCGGAGGGGCAGTACTGAGGGAGCGCCGCACTGTCGGAGGGGCAGTACTGAGGGAGTGTTGCACTGTTGGAGGGGCAGTACTGAGGGGGGCAGTACTGAGGGAGCACCACACTGTCGGACGGGCAGTACTATGGGAGCGCCGCACTGTCGGAAGGACATAGAAGGTTGGAGCAGGAGTAGGCCATTCGGCCCCTCGAGCCTGCTCCACCATTCAATGAGATCATGACTGATCATCCAAATTCAGTACCCTGTCCCTGCCTTCTCCCCATATCCCTTGATCCCTTTAGCCTTAAGAAATATATCTAACTCTTTCTTGAATATATTTAATGAATTGGCCTCAACTGCCTTCTGTGGTAGAGAATTCCACAGGTTCACCACTCTCTGGGTGAAGAAATTCCTCCTCATCTCTGTCCTAAATGGCTTACCCCTTATCCTTAGACTGTGACCCCTGGTTCTGGACTCCCCCGCCATCGGGAACATCCTGCGTGTAGTCCTATTAGAATTTTATAAGTTTCAATGAGATCCCCTCTCATTCTTCTAAACTCTAGCAAATATAAGCCCAATCGACCCAATCTCTCCTCATATGTCATTCCTGCCATCCCAGGTATCAGTATGGTGAATCTTTGCTGCACTCCCTCTATGGCAAGAACATCCTTCCTCAGATAAGGCGACCAAAACTGTACACAATGCTCAAGGTGTGGTCTCACCAAGGCCCTGTACAACTGCAGCAAGACATCCTTGTTCCTGTACTCGAACCCTCTCGCTACGAAGGCCAACATACCATTTGCTTTCTTAACCGCCTGCTGCACCTGCATGCTTACCTTCAGCAACTGGTGCACAAGGACACCCAGGTCTCGTTGCACTTCCCCTTCTCCCAATATATTGCCGTTCAGATAATAATCTGCCTTCCTGTTTTTGCCACCAAAGTGGATAACCTCGCATTTATCCACATTATACTGCATCTGCCATGCTTCTGCCCAATCACCAACCTGTCCAAATCATACTGGAGTTTCTCTGCATCCTCCTCACAGCACACACGCCCACCCAGCTTTGTGTCGTCTGCAAACTTGACATAGTATAGATGCATTTAAGGGTAGGCTAGATAAGCATATGAGGGAGAAGGGAATAGGGGGTTATGCTGATAGAGTTAGATGAGGTAAGGCGGGAGAAGGCTCGTGTGGAGCATAAATCCGGCATGGGCTGGTTGGGCTAAATGGCCTGTTTCTGTGCAGTACATCCTATGTAGTCAGATGTGAAACCCCCCCAAGGTGCTTCACATTAGCGTTATCAAACAAAATTTGACACCGAGCCACATAAGGAGATATTAGGACAGGAAGAGGTCGGTTTTAGGAGCATCTTAAAGGAGAGAGAGGCGGAGAGGCTTAGGGAGGGAATTCCAGAGCTTAGGCCGTATGTACACTGGCACGCAAAAGAGCAGATATGGGACATTGAACAATGGACTTCCACAGGATTCTGTCCTGGCATCCATGTTATTCAACGTTTGCACCAGTGATCTGCCCGAAGCAGAGTTTTGTTTCATTCGTTCATGGGATGTCAGCATTGCTGGCAAGGCCAGCCTTTATTGCCCATCCCTAGTTGTCCTTGAGAAGGTAGTGGTGAGCCGCTTTCTTGAACTGCTGCAGTCCGTGTGGTGAAGGTGCTCCCACAGGGCTGTTAGGGAGGGAGTTCCAGGATTTTGACCCAGCGACGATGAAGGAATGGCGATATACTTTCAAGTCAGGATGGTGTGTGACTTGGAGGGGAACTTGGAGGTGGTGGTGTTCCCATGCAACTGCTGCCCTTGTCCTTTTAGTTGGTAGAGGTCGCAGATTTGGGAGGCGCTGCCGAAGAAGCCTTGGTGAGTTGCTGCAGTGCATCTTGTAGATGATACACACTGCAGCTATGGTATGCCAATGGTGAAAGGAGTGAATGTTTAAAGTGGTGGATGGGGTGCTAATCAAGCGGGCTGCTTTGTCTTGGATGGTGTCGAGCTTCTTTAGTGTTGTTGGAGCTGCACTCATCCAGGCAAGTGGCGAGTATTCCATCTCACTCCTTACTTGTGCCTTGTAGATGGTGGAAAGTCTTTGGGGAGTCAGGAGGTGAGACACTCGCCGCAGAATACCTAGCCTCTGACCTGCCCTTGTAGCCACAGTATTTATGTGGCTGGTCCAGTTCAGTTTCTGGTCAATGGTGAGGTGACCCCCAGGATGTTGCTGGTGGGGGATTTGGCAATGGTAATGCCGTTGAATGTCAAGTGGCAGTAGTTCGATGCTCGCTTGTTGGAAATAGTCATTGCCTGGCACTTGTGTGGCGCAAATGTTACCTGCCACTTATCAACCCAAGCCTGAATGTCGTCCAGGTCTTGCTGCACGCAGGCATGGATTGCTTCATTATCTGAGGAGTTGCAAATTGCACTGAACACTGCAGTCATCAGCGAACATCCCCATTTCTGACCTTATGATTGAGGGAAGGTCATTGATGAAGCAGCTGAAGATGGTTGGGCCTAGGACACTGCCCTGAGGAACTTCTGCAGTGATGTCCTAGGCTGTGATGATTGACCTCCAACCACCACAATCATCTTCCTTTGTGCTAGGTATGACTCCAGCTAGTGAAGAGTTTTCCCCGATTCCCATTGACTTCAGTTTTACTAGGGCTCCTTGTTGCCGCACTTGGTCAAATGCTAACCTCACCTCTGGAATTCAGCTCCTTTGTCCAAGTTTGGACCAAGGCTGTAATGAGGTCGGGACCCGAGTGGTCTTGGCAGAACCCAAACTGGGCATCAGTGAGCAGGTTATTGGTGAGTAAGTGCTGCTTGATAGCACTGTCGACAACACCTTCCATCACTTTGCTGATGATTGAGAATAGACTGATGGGGCGGTAATTGGCTGGATTGGATTTGTCCTGTTTTTTGTGGACAGGACATACCTGGACAGTTTTCCACATTGTCGGATAGATGCCAGCGTTGTAGCTGCACTGGACCACTTGGCTAGAGGCGCGGCTAGTTCTGGAGCACAAGTCTTCAGCACGATAGCCGGGATGTTGTCGGGGCCCATAGCCATTGCTGTATCCAGGCCGCTCACCCAGTGTTGACCAGCACTGCTCCCTCAATCAACACTAAAAGCAAATTAACTCATCATTCACTGCGTGCAAACTGACTGCTGCGTTGCACTTCTAAAAGTAATCAATTTGCTGTTGATCGCTTTAGGACATTCTGAGGATGTGAAATGCACTTTATAAATGTAAGTTCTTTCTTTTGCAGAAATGTGCAAGACTTTGGCTCCCAAAATATGGTACACAACATGTAGAGTACCAAAAACCAGTTGAACTGAATCTAACCTTCAATGTGTAGAGGCCTGATAAAGCCTCTGCCTACAATATAATCAGAAGGAAAAAACAAAGTAGATTTACATGGAAGAGTGCAACTACATTATTTAAAAAAATTTCACTTCATAACATACAGCCCTTTGAAATTCTTTATTAGTAATCACATTTTCAGCATTTTACAAGTGCAAAGCATAAAGCCAGTCTAATCAACAGTGGTTTAAATGTAATGTGTGGTTGAGTGCTTGGAGCAGCTGCTTTCTGTTCAGAGCGCAGTCGGAGGTAAATTATGAACTAAATTAAGTCACCATTCAGAAAGGTTTACTGACATAACTATCAAGATTCACCATCATGCATTTAGTAACTGAAGAATATATAAAACAAAAGGCTTGCCAATGTTCCATTTGGTAAATACACCAGATGATGCAGTACTGAACCACACAGGCCAGAAGATCCGTAGTGCAATCTCAACTGCTGCTGAAGCAGCGTCTGAGAGGTGCTACAATGGACTTCAGGGTCGCAAGGAGAAACTTAGGCAGAGTTCTCGCTCTTGCTCACTATCCAGTGAGCCCTGCTGAAAAACATGTGGAACAGGAGTGAGCTTAGCTTGGATGGTGCCAGGGTTAATGAGCACAATGACACTCATTGTCCAGATTCTCACAGCACACATTGCCACAAGGCCACTAATGCATGTAGATTTACCAACACAAGTCATTATATTCAGGAGAAAAAGGACAGAGGAAGAAAAGTGGAAACAGAAAAATATTGTAAGTATTTTAAAAAGTCTGAACATTTCTAATATTCAGTCAATATTATTTCTTTCTACTTGCATTTAGCAACATCCCGGCTTAACGCAGTCCTGTTAAGGAATCGAATTACAAATTATTTTAAAAGTTGCTAACTTTCTAACACCAAGAAACAATAAGAATCCTCACACCAATAATGGGTAAGACAAAGTTGTACTTTATTCTAGCTAAAACAGAATCCTTTACTTAAAACCAAACTCCATCCATAGAAATAGAGGAGGGGTTCTGTTAAAAAAAGCTTAAGATAAAACTGATCAAGATTACTCTTAACTGAGAGCAATCCCGTCCCTTTACCCTAACATCAATCCTTAAAAAGTTGTTCCCAATAATCTGATTCTATCCAATGTATGTTATCAATGGGCCTGTAACACCATAAGGTCAGGGAAGCAGTCAGGCAATGAGAGCATCAAACACGAGGGCACACTCAAGGTCGTTCTCCCCTTCTCATCATATTTCATGGGGAAAAAATTAATTAACATAATTTTCATGCATCAGGTTTTTGTAACAGATGACTTGCAGATGTAGATGCAGGATGGGAAAACAGGGCAACATTTTTTAATAAGCTGGGCAGTAATCCCCACCTCTCCTGTGTGTTTGTTGTGTAGAGGTGAGCGTTAAGCTCCAATTGCCAGCATTTTCTACTTTGATTTCAGATTTCCAACATTTGCAGTGTTTCTTTTTACTGGCTCCACCTTCAGTTCAGTGTCTCTAGTTTGTACGGCTGTGCCATATCATTCTACCGAAGTATCAATAGTGGCTTTGTGATGCTCTGCTGTAACGAGCACTTCTCACTCCACTGTAAGCTGTACACTGTCCGACTGCCCTTGCTGTTGCTCATACTTCCGTGCTGAATAAACACAAGATAAAATGATTAGTTAAAATAGATTTTAAAATAAAAACGATGGCCTGGAATTTGTGGTCAGCGGCGAAGCAAAGGTGTTCACTGCTGGCTCCGAAGTAATTTTCCCACAAAGTTCCTGCAATCTCTGTGGTGAGAACTTTGGCTTTTCCAACGTTCAATTCAAAGTGAGTAAGCTCTTAAAATGTTAACTTTTTAAAAATGTTAGAGAGAGCAAAATAAAGATTGGGGCTCTCACATGGGGAAAAGGCAAACCTGAAATACAGATGAACAAACTTAAAAAAAATAATTATTGTTTTTAAGTTTCTTAAAATTTTAATTAAAATGGATAAATTTCACACTGCACAAAATTTTAATTCGTTTTTCAGGCCCATAATCTTTGTTTAGTAGTCAATACGCTGTTAAAACCCCAGTTACTCCTAATCCCTCTGGGATAATTACTGCGGAAGAGCCGAAGTTTGTATCAGTTTCCCTGATTTGGTTGATTACACAGATTGCCGGCTGTGTGTGTGTAGTGGAGGGAGGGAGGGAGGAGGCGGGGGGGGGGGGGGGGGTGTCAGAGCTGTGAATGACAGATCGCAACTTCAAGATTTCAGCAGGCGCCTGCAGCTAAATCGCAAATTCCAGGCCTGTGTTACCGTTTTATTATAAAGTTTGCTGAGTAAAATGTAAGAGTCTTCACCTCTCCTTCCAAACTCAGAAAATTACAACTTTAGTAAACACATGAGCAGATTTGGACAGGCCTCTGCTGAGTGCTGACTGGCCTAAGACCCTCTGCAGTGGACATTGCTGGCTCAACCTGCTAAATGTCAGACAATGAAAAACACCAAAAATAACCAGTTGTTCACAGGATAACACTTGGCAGTTAACCAACAGAATGAAGACTAGGAATTTATATCTATGGTTTAATATCTATTTTTAAGGATGCAAGCTTCACCAGCAAAAGACTGAACAACTTTACAAAGAATAGAGAAATATTTCCAGGAAAAGTAATGACCAACCAAAATTGTGTGTTATAGCTGGAAACTGGGATTGGTTAAAAGATAACTGGGTTCCCGCCAAGGCTCAGCCGTAAGAGAAAGGAAAGGTCCAAGATGGATCCTCACTCTGAAGAGGCCGAGCGAGTCACTCAGTTTTACCGTTAAACCGAGGCGCCGTCTGCTCTCAGGTGGATGTAAAAGATCCCACGGCACTGTTTCAAAGAAGAGCAGGGGAGTTCTCCCCGGTGTCCTGGCCAATATTTATCCTTCAATCAATATAATAAAAAAAGATGATCTGGTCATTATCACATTGCTGATTGTGGGAGCTTGCTGTGCGCAAATTGGCTGCCGCGTTTCCTACATTGCGTGGGGTTACGGGGATCGGGTGGGATATGTGTCGGTGCAGGCTCGATGGACCGAAATGGCCTCTATCTGCACTGTGGGGTTTCTGTGATTCTGTGATTGCAACAGTGACCACACTTCAAAAAGTACTTCCTTGCCTGTAAAGCGCTTTGGGATCCGGTGGTTGTGAAAGGCGCTACATAAATGCAAGTCTTTCTTGGTTCAAGGCAGCAGCTCACCACCACCTTCTCGCGGAATAAATGTCGGCCATGCCGGCAACGGCCACATCCCCAGAATGAATTTGTAAAAATCTATATACAGACACTGAGATTTGCCATTTCAAAATTCATTACTGAACACAACACTCTTACCGATGTAGTACATGTCCAACTGCTGCCGTAAGCGAACTTTCTGTAAGTTGTCATAAAAGTTGGGCTCAGGTGTTGGATCAGCAGGAGGCACAGTAAATATTCTCATAATCTTCCTCTTATTCCTGTAATAGAAAATACAGATTAAAGTTAGAGGGGGCGGGGCTGTGGGTGGGGTTGTCCTGGGGGTGGGGTCTGTGCCCAGGGGGCCGGGGTCTGTGGACGGGCCTCAGTGCCTGGGGGGGACGGGGTCTGTGCCATAGAAACATAGAAGATAGGAGCAGGAGTAGGCCATTCGGCCCCTCAAGCCTGCTCTGCCATTCAATGCGATCATGGCTAATCATCCAAACTCAGTAGCCTGTCCCTGCTTTCTCCCCATATCCCTTGATCCCTTTAGTCTTAAGAAATATATCTAACTCCTTCTGGAATATCTTTAATGAATTGGCCTCAACTGCCTTGTGTGGTAGAGAATTCCACAGGTTCACCACTCTCTGGGTGAAGAAATTCCTCCTCATCTCAGTCCTAAATGGCTTACCCCTTATCCTTAGACTGTGACCCCTGGTTCTGGACTCCCCGACCATCGGGAACATCCTTCCAGCGTCTAGTCTGTCTAGTCCTGTTAGAATTTTATAAGTTTCAATGAGATCCCGTCTCATTCTTCTAAACTCTAGCGAGTATAAGCCCAATCGACCCAATCTCTCCTCATACGTCATTCCTGCCATCCCAGGTATCAGACTGGTGAATCTTCGCTGCACTCCCTCCATGGCAAGAACATCCTTCCTCAGATAAGGCGACCAAAACTACACACAATACTCAAGGTGTGGTCTCACCAAGGCCCTGTATAACTGCAGCAAGACATCCTTGTTCCTGTACTCGAACCCTCTCACTACGAAGGCCAACATACCATTTGCCTTCTTAAGGGGGGGCGGGGTCTGTCCCTGGGGGCGGGTCCCGGGCAGGATCCATCAGGGGGTGGGGTGTGTCAGGGGGCGGGGCCTGTCCTGAGGGGCGGGGTCGGTCCGGGTCGGGGGGCGGTCCGGGGGGGCGGGGTCTGTACAGGGGGGGCGGGGTCTGTCCAGGGGGGGCGGGGTCTGTCCAGGGGGGGCGGGGTCTGTCCAGGGGGGGCGGGGTCTGTCCAGAGGGGGGCGGGGTCTGTCCAGAGGGGGCGGGGTCTGTCCAGAGGGGGGCGGGGTCTGTCCAGAGGGGGGGCGGGGTCTGTCCAGGGGGGCGGGGTCTGTCCAGGGGGGGCGGGGTCTGTTTGGGGGCAGGGTTCGTCCCAGGGGCCGGGGTGTCCCGGGGGCGGGGTCTGTGTGGGGGCGGGGTGTCCCGGGGGGCGGGGTCTGTCCAGAGGGGGGGGCGGGGTCTGTCCAGGGGGGAAGGGTCTGTCCAGAGGGGGGCGGGGTCTGTCCAGAGGGGGGCGGGGTCTGTCCAGAGGGGGGCGGGGTCTGTCCAGAGGGGGGGCGGGGTCTGTCCAGGGGGGGAGGGTCTGTCCAGGGGGCGGGGTCTGTCCAGGGGGGAAGGGTCTGTCCAGAGGGGGGCGGGGTCTGTCCAGAGGGGGGCGGGGTCTGTCCAGAGGGGGGCGGGGTCTGTCCAGAGGGGGGGCGGGGTCTGTCCAGGGGGGGAGGGTCTGTCCAGGGGGCGGGGTCTGTCCAGGGGGGGCGGGGTCTGTTTGGGGGCAGGGTTCGTCCCAGGGGCCGGGGTGTCCCGGGGGGCGGGGTCTGTCCGGGGGGGGAGGGTCTGTCCAGGGGGCGGGGTCTGTCCAGGGGGGGCGGGGTCTGTTTGGGGGCAGGGTTCGTCCCAGGGGCCGGGGTGTCCCGGGGGGCGGGGTCTGTCCGGGGGCGGGTCAGGGACCCACCGGCGCGCGTACACCAGGAGGCCGAGGCTGAGCAGGATGGCGATCAGATAAACGTTGGTGGCGTCGTTCCAGGCCTCGTGCACCGTGTAGTCCATCCCCACGCCGCCCGCCATCGCCCCGTAGCCGGCCATGTCGCCCTCCGCTCCGCTCTCACTCCGGCTCCACAGGCCACTGATCAACAACAAAGCCAGCAAACGTCTTCAGCGGAAGTCCGGGTGGTTTATTAACTGCCGGTGTGATGGGTCAGGGGTCAGGGGTTTCTCTGGGCCCAGAGGCGGGAGCGGCTCTCAGGGGGCCGGCTTGGAATGATTGACGGGCCTGTGGGCGGGGCGGGGCCTATGGATGGGGCGGGGCTCAGGGGGGCCTCGGGGCGGGGCCTATATAGGTGGGCGGGGCCTATGGCGGGGGCGGAGCTCACTCGGGTTGGGGTTTCAGCTCCCGCAGGGCCGGCAGTGGGTGGAGGGGCCGAGTGGCCGCCTTCTGTGCTGTAACCATTCGAGGATTCTGTGAGGGACAGACTGGAACTTATTGAGGGGAAAATCGGTTATTGGTCATATATAAAAAAATGTTATGGTTTGCCATGGCAACAGGCGAGTCCGAGCAAGTCAACAAAACCGGCTGGTGTGGGCGGGGTGGATTAGCAGCGCCCGGGCCCCGCCCACCGGACCAGGCCCCGCCCCAACAAACTCTGGAAGTGTGCGTGCGCCGCTGCCTCGCCCTCATTGGCTGTTTTCCCGAATGGAGCTGCGGAATTGTCTGGAATAATGCGCAGGCGCGTTGCGCGGCTGCCCTGTCCCGGAAGCGGTTTGGAACTTCCTGCCGGGTTTGACCTCTGGAGTAGAAGGCGGCTGGCGGGAGGCGCCATGAGCTGGGCCCGGAGTGTGTGCGGCGTCCGCGGGCTCCCGGTGAGTACAGGCCTGGCCTGGCCTGGCCCCCCAGTGAGGATGATACCAATTGACTGCAGCAGGACATAGAAAGGCTAGCAGAATGGGCAGATGGAATTTAGTACAGAGAAGTGTGAGGTGATGCATTTTGGCAGAAGGAACAGGGAGAGGCAATATACACTTAATGGCACAGTTTTACAGAGTGTGCAGGGACAGAGGGACCTGGGAGTTAATGTGCATAGGTCCCTGAAGGTGGCAGGACATATTGAGAGAGTGGTTAACAAAGCATATGGGATCTTGGGCTTCATAAATAGAGGTATTGAGTACAAAAGTAGAGAAGTTATGCTGAGCCTTTATAAAGTGCTGGTTAGGCCCGCAGGGATCGGTGCTGGGTTCCTTGCTGTTTGTGGTCTACATTAATGATTTGGATGTGAATGTAAAGGGTATGATCAGTAAGTTCGCAGATGACACGAAAATTGGTGGGGTGGTAAATAGTGAGGAGGGAAGCCTCAGGCTACAGGACGATATACACAGGTTGGTCAGATGGGCGGAACAGTGGCAAATGGAATTTAACCCTGAAAAGTGTGAGGTGATGCATTTTGGACAGACTAACAAGGCAAGGGAATACACAATGAATGGTAGGATCCTAGGAAGGACAGAGGATCAGAGGGACCTTGGTGTGCATGTACATAGATCCCTGAAGGCAGCAGAACAGGTGGATAAGGTGGCTAAAAAGGCATATGGGATACTTGCCTTCATTAGCCGAGGCATAGAATATAAGAGCAGGGAGGTTATGATGGAGCTGTACAAAATGCTGGTAAGGCCACAGCTGGAGTACTGTGTGCGGTTCTGGTCGCCACACTATAGGAAGGATGTGATTGCTTTGGAGAGGGTGCAGAGGAAATTCACCAGGATGTTACCTGGGCTGGAGCGCTTCAGCTATGAAGAAAGACTGGACAGGCTGGTGTTGTTTTCCTTGGAACAGAGAAGGCTCAGGGGGGACCTGGTGGAGGTGTACAAAATTATGAGGGGCATAGATAGGGTAGATAGTAAGGAACTTTTCCCCTTAGTAGAGGGGTCAATAACAAGGGGGCATAGATTCAAGGTAAGGGGCAGGAGGTTTAGAGGGGATTTGAGGGAAAAACTTTTTCACCCAGAGGGTGGTTGGAATCTGGAACTCACTGCCTGAAAGGGTGGTAGAGGCAGGAACCCTCACAACATTCAAGAGGCACTTGGATGAGCACTTGAAATGCCATAGCATACAAGGCTACGGACCAAATGCTGGAAAATGGGATTAGATTAGACAGGGCTTGATGGCCGGCGTGGACGCGATAGAAACATAGAAGATAGGAGCAGGAGTAGGCCATTCGGCCCTTCGAGCCTGCTCCGCCATTCAATGAGATCATGGCTGATCATCCAAATTCAGTACCCTGTCCCTGCCTTCTCCCCATATCCCTTGATCCCTTTAGCCTTAAGAAATATATCCAACTCTTTCTTGAATATACTTAATGAACTGGCCTCCACCACCCTCTGTGGCAGAGAATTCCACAGGTTCACCACTCTCTGGGTGAAGAAATTCCTCCTCATTTCAGTCCTAAATGGCTTACCCCTTATCCTTAGACTATGACCCCTGGTTCTGGACTCCCCGGCCATCAGAAACATCCTTCCTGCATCTAGTCTGTCCAGGCCTGACAGAATGTTATCGGTTTCGATGAGATCCCCTCTCAATCTTCTAAACTCCAGTGAGTATAAGCCCAATCGACACAATCTCTCCTCATACGTCATTCCTGCCATCCCAGGTATCAGTCTGGTGAATCTTCGCTGCACTCCTTCCATGGCAAGAACGTCCTTCCTCAGGTAAGGCGACCAAAACTGCACACAATACTCAAGGTGCGGTCTCACCAAGGCCCTGTACAACTGCAGCAAGACATCCTTGTTCTTGTACTCGAACCCTCTTGCTACAAAGGCCAACATACCATTTGCCTCCTTAACCGCCTGCTGCACCTGCATGCTTACCTTCAGCGACTGGTGCACAAGAACACCCAGGTCTCTCTGCACTTCCCCTTCTCCCAATCTATTGCCATTCAATTCAAATAATAATCTGCCTTCCTGTTTTTGCCACCAAAGTGGATAACCTCACATTTAGCCACATTATAGTGCATTTGCCATGTTTCTGCCCAATCACCCAACCTGTCCAAATCGTACTGGAGTTTCACGACATCCTCCTCACAGCATACCCTCCCACCCAGCTTTGTGTCGTCTGCAAATTTGGAGATATTACATCCAATTCCCTCGTCCAGATCATTAATATATATTGTGAACAGCTGGGGTCCTAGGACCGATCCTTGCGGTACCCCACTAGTCACTGCCTGCCACTCGGAAAACGACCCGTTTATTCCAACTCTTTTTGCTTTCTGTCCGCCAACCAGTTCTCTATCCAAGTCAATACCTTGCCCCCCAATCCCATGTGCCTTAATTTTGCACGCTAATCTCTTATGCGGGACCTTATCGAAAGCCTTCTGAAAGTCCAAATACACCACATCCACTGGTTCTCCCTTATCTATTTTACCAGTTACATCCTCAAAAAATTCCAGTAGATTAGTCAAGCATGATTTACCTTTTGTAAATCCATGTTGACTTTGTCCGATCCAGTCACTGCTTTCCAAGTGCTCTGCTATTACATCTTTTATAATGGACTCTAGCATTTTCCCCACTACCGATGTCAAGCTTACTGGTCTATAATTCCCCGCCTTTTCTCTACCACCTTTTTTGAATAGTGGGGTAACATTAGCTACCTGCCAATCCATGGGTACCGTTCCAGAGTCTATCGAGTTCTGGAAGATGACCAGCAATGCATCTACTATTTCTAGGGCCACTTCCTTAAGTACCCTGGGATGTAGATTATCAGGCCCTGGGGATTTATCGGCCTTCAGTCCCATCAATTTTCCTAACACCATTTCCCTACAAATACTGATTTCTTTCAGTTCCACCCTTTCATCAGACCCTATGTTCCCTGGCATCTCTGGGAGGTTATTTGTGTCCTCCTTTGTGAAGACAGAACCAAAATATGTATTTATTAGTTGGTCTGCCATTTCTTTGTTCCCCATTATAAATTCCCCTGATTCTGACTGCAAGGGACCTACGCTTGACTTCACCAATCTTTTTCTCTTCACATATCTATAAAAGCTTTTACAGTCAGTTTTTATGTTCCCTGCACGCTTACTCTCATATTCTATTTTCCCTTTCTTAATTAATCCCTTTGTCCTCCTTTGTTGAATCCTAAACTGCTCCCAATCCTCAGGATTATTGCTTTTTCTGGCCAATTTATATGCCCTCTCCTTGGACCTTATGCTATCCCTAATTTCCCTTGTTAGCCACGGTTGGGTCACCTTTTTTGTTTTATTTTTATGCCAAACTGGGATGAACAAATTCTGTAGTTCATCCATTCGGTCTTTGAATGTTTGCCATTGCCTATCCACCGTCAACCCTTTGAGTGCCATTCCCCAATCAGTCCTACCCAACTCGCTCCTCAGACCATTGTAGTTTCCTTTATTTAAATTGAGGACCCTAGTCTCAGAGTCAACTACTTCATTCTCCATCTTAATGAAGAATTCGATCATATTATGATCGCTTCGACCCAAGGGGCCTCGTACAACAAGATTGCCAATTAATCCTTCCTCGTTACATAATACCCAGTCTAAGATGGCCTGATCTCTGGTTGGTTCCTTGACATATTGGTCCAGGAAACCATCCCATAAACACTCCAGGAATTCCTCCTCCACAGTATTGTTACTAATTTGGTTGGCCCAATCTATATGTACATTAAAGTCACCCATGATAACTGCTGTGCCCTTATTGCACGCTTCTTTAATTTCCCTTTTAATGCCATCCCCAACCTCCGCCTTACTGTTTGGAGGTCTATAAACCACTCCCACTAATGTTTTTTTCCCCTTAGTATTTCTCAATTCTACCCATACAGATTCCACCTCATCAGAGCTAATATCCTTCATTACAATTGTGTTAATCCCTTCTTTAACCAGTAATGCTACCCCACTTCCCTTTCCTTTTTGCCTATCTTTCCTGAATATCGAATACCCCTGGATGTTGAGTTCCCAGCCCTGGCCTTCCTTGAGCCACGTTTCCGTAATCCCAACCAAATCGTATTTGTTTACTTCTATTTGCGCAGCCAATTCATCCACCTTATGACAAATGCTCCTCGCATTAAGACGAGGGCCTCTTTCTGTGCTGTATAACTCTATGACTCTATGAAGTATTGCGTCCAGTTCTGGTCCCCACACTTTAGGAAGGATGTGAAGGCCCTTGAGAGGGTGCAGAGGAGATTTACCAGAATGGTTCCGGGGATGGGGGATCTTAGCTACAAGGACAGGTTGGAGAAGCTGGATTTGTTTTCATTAGAGCAAAGGAGGTTGAGGGTGATTTGATAGAGGTGTACAAGATTATGACGGGTTTGGATAGGCTAGACGGGGAAAGGCTGTTCCCACTAGTTGATGGTACAAGGACTAGGGGACACAGATTTAAGGTTTTGGGCAAGAGATACAGGGGGGATGTGAGGAATAACATTTTTACGCAGCGAGTGGTGAGGACCTGGAACTCGCTGCCAACGGAAGTGATGGAAGTGGAGACACTCGGTGTTTTCAAGAGGAGACTGGCTAGGCACTTGAGGGAAATAAACTTAAAGGGCTACAGGGATAGAGCGGGGGAATGGGACTGACTGGATTGCTCTACAGAGAGCCGGCACGGACTCGATGGGCCGAACGGCCTCGTTCTGTGCTGTTATGACTCTATGACGTTGAGTGCCAGGTTGGCCCAGCTGCCAATGGCTGTGCCTCAGGCCCGGGCCTTTCCGCAGTCACATTAATGCCGCTCAGAGGCGCAACTTGCATTTTACAGCACAGTTCACATTCGGTCTTCCTGTTGAAAGCTGAGATGTGAATGATCCTGTTTTATTGTACAACTGTCTCCAGGAACTGATTTGGGATTTTGACGAGGGAATTCCTCATCAACCTTTGGATTTCTTAAAAAGCACAGGCATCCTGGAAAAGTCTAATACTGAGAACGGACAGACCTTGCATTTCTGTATCGCACCTTCTCGGGACATCCCGAATTCAATGAATGACTTTTCGAGTGCAGTGACTGTTGTGCAGGATTGTAGCTTTGATTCCCAGTTGGGTGCTGCAAATGGTCTCGGTGCTGCAAATGGTCTCGGTGCTGCAAATGGTCTCGGTACTGAAGTGCCAAAACGTAAAAGGCTGCAAACCAAGAGCTGGAAAGTGGGATGAGGCTGGATAGCTCTTTTTCAGCCGGCACAGACATGATGGGATGAATGGCCTGCAGTGCTGTATCATTCTATGATTCTAAGTACATACAATATTTAGTTAATTTACTGGAGATTTATTTATTAGCAGGTTGGGGATGTGGGGAGCTGATTGGGGTGTAGGGTTGGGACGAGGTTGGGGTGTGGCAGCAGCACCAGATACTGTGACACTAAGTATATTCAATGCTCCGTTCGTGCAGCAATTGCTCACTCAATCCCTAATTCTGAAGCAGTTGTGACATGCCAGTGTTGGCA
Source organism: Somniosus microcephalus (assembly GCF_052327205.1). Classification (NCBI taxonomy): domain Eukaryota; kingdom Metazoa; phylum Chordata; class Chondrichthyes; order Squaliformes; family Somniosidae; genus Somniosus; species Somniosus microcephalus. Next base: position 1,758,555 of record NC_140988.1, on the reverse strand, counting down.
GTCACTTCAGTAGCAGGCTGATGTTTCAGCACAGCTATTTGACAGGGTAGGTACCTGACTGGCTAGGCCGAGTTAGGTTGTACTAGACACCTTGACCAGCTCTGGTGCCAACCTGGCGCTTCGTTTTTTCCGCTGACAGCTTTTCCACCGCGCAACCTCCCCACCAAATTTTCTCCTTTATTCCTGAAGGTGACAACTCATAGTGGCTGCTAGCCGACCTTGTCCAGGTGACCACTTGTCATGTGAGTGTGGTCATGGAGTTATGTCCAGCTATTCAACTATGATGTCCTCCCCCGTTGTCCACATGCGATCTAGTGATGAAGAATTGGAACCCTAGCTTTTGTTCCCCCTAAACCCACTGATCCCAATTGGAGTTCTCCCAGAGCCACCCCTGGCTGTGATCAGCTAACTCATGGGGTTGTACTTGGGCCATTCTGATCAGAGAGTTAAGGAGCCAAGAGCTTGAGGGGCTGAGCTGTTACCTGGGAGTGCTGTGATTGATGGGCTGTTAAAGCACCCTGGATTATTTCAGGTTTATGTCAATCTTCTGCTTACACTTTGGGCCACAGTAAATGCATCAAATAGTTTCTCGCTTCTCTGATGATGCCATCAATACTCACGAAAGAGAAATGGTAATGCTGTAAAACAGAGTAGGAATAAACGGGTCATTTTCGGGTTGGCATGCTGTAACTAGTGGGGTACTGCAAGGATCAGTGCTTGGGCCTCAGCTATTCACAATCTACATCAATGATTTGGATGAGGGGACCAAATGTAATATATCCAAGTTTGCTGATGATACAAAGCTGGGTGGGAATGTAAGTTGTGAGGAGGATGCAAGGAGGCTTCAAGGGGATATAGACAGGCTAAGTGAGTGGGCAAGAACATGGCAAATGGAATATAATGTGGAGAAATGTGAAGTTATCCACTTTGGTAGGAAAAGCAGAATATTTTTTAAATGGTGAGAGATTGGGAAATGTTGGTGTTCAGAGGGACCTGGGTGTCCTTGTACACGAATCACTGAAAGTTAACAGGCAGGTACAGCAAGCAATTAGGAAAGCAAATGGTATGTTGGCCTTTATTACAAGAGGATTTGCGTACAAGAGTAAAGACGTCTTACTGCAATTATATAGGGCCCTGGTGAGACCACACCTGGAGTATTGTGGACAGTGTGGGTCTCCTTACCTAAGGAAGGATATACTTGCCATAGAGGGAGTGCAACGAAGGTTCACGAGATTGATTCCTGGGATGGGGGGATTGTCCTATGAGGAGAGATTGAGTAGACTAGGCCTATATTCTCTCGAGTTTAGAAGAATGAGAGGTGATCTCTAGATTTCTCTACCACAGAAGGCGGTTGAGGCCAATTCATTAAATATATTCAAGAAGGAGTTAGATATATTTCTTAAGGCTAAAGGGATCAAGGGATATGTGGAGCAGGCAGGGACAGGGTACTGAGTTTGGATGATCAGCCATGATCTCATTGAATGGCGGAGCAGGCTCGAGGGGCCGAATGGCCTACTCCTGCTCCTATCTTCTATGTTTCTGTCTCATTGAAACATACAAAATTCTTACAGGGTTTGACAGGGTAGATGCAGGGAGGATGTTTCCCCTGGCTGGGGAGTCTAGAATCAGGGGTCACAGTCTCAGAATAAGGGGTCGGTCATTTAGGACTGAGATGAGAAATTTCTTCAGAGGGTGGTGAATCTTTGGAATTCTCTACCCCAGAGGGCTGTGGGGGCTCAGTCGTTGAGAATATTCAGGACAGAGAGCGATAGATTTTTGAATATCAAGCGATATGGGGATAGTGTAGGAAAGTGGAGATGAGGTAGAAGATTAGCCATCATTGAATGGCGGGGCAGGCTTGAGGGGCCGAATGTCCTGCTCCCAATTCTTATGTTCTTATGTTATGTACTTATTTTATCTAAAGGACAATGATGGTAAGATTCTCTCTAAGTTGTAGACCAGAGAGTCCCACTGTAAAGATGAGCTTTTCCTGTAATTTGCTTTGTTTAATAGAAGGTACTTTATTCCCAATTCCATATCTCAAATTTCTGGAAAGTTGGGTATTCATTTTAAAACAGTACGTGGCATTGAAGAATCATCGTGGAATTTAGAAACTGTACGTGGCATTGAAGAATCATCATGAAATTTAGAAACATGAAGCCTTTTTTTATTTGCCCTGCTCACTGGATTTTTCCCATTCTAGTCTTTTATTGCGTTAACATCAAGATGGACAAGAGCGAGACCTGCTGCTCGCAAACTGGAATACAGCACAAAGTCTGAGAAACCTGAGCGACCTATCGGGCGATATCCTGTCCCATATAAAAAGGATCTGCCATATGACATTGTCGAACTGATGGAGGAGGTGGAAACTAAGGTGGGCAGTCGTACTTCTGAAAGTGTTGTGGTGTCTTTTACTGATGGTGTCACATTACACCACAGCATTTTCTTTTGGGTTGAACTTGTGTTGATATTCTAACCTCTTATTTCACCAACTACGGTTGAATGCTATTTATTTGTTTTATCACTTTGCAGAGATGACTGCACTGTGACAGAATTTCATCGTTTTAAGTTCCAATCTCAAATGGTAACATCGAAGTGCAAATATTATCAAGAAGCATCTGTCAGATTTTTTAAATGTAATAAATACTTCAATGTATTTTTATATTTAATAAATAAAATCTCTTTCTGGCAACAAAAAATAGCCTTCTGAATATGGCTGAAATGTGGCTGTTTCCATGTGTTTAAGACAGGAGAGTGGAATGGAGTGCAAATATTATTTTTAAAGATCGGGAAGCTGCAGTGGGAGACAGTTTTCTGGCCCTGGCCTTTCAATGGCTGTTGCTAGTACGACCTGACTCTACCGTATCGCTGTGAGCCTGCACAAAGTGTCTTGTCTTGCAGGTTCTGTTCGGCACTATTCTTATCTATAGAAGTTACTACACTGAAACAGGCCATTCGGTCCAATCACCCATGTCTGTTTACCCGCCGACACTGAAACAGGCCATTCGGTCCAATCGCCCATGTCTGTTTACCCTCCGACACTGAAACAGGCCATTTGGTCCAATCACCCATGTCTGTTTACCCTCCTACACTGAAACAGGCCATTCGGTCCAATCGCCCATGTCTGTTTACCCTCCGACACTGAAACAGGCCATTCGGTCCAATCGCCCATGTCTGTTTACCCTCCGACACTGAAACAGGCCATTCGGTCCAATCACCCATGTCTGTTTACCCTCCTACACTGAAACAGGCCATTCGGTCCAATCGCCCATGTCTGTTTACCCTCCGACACTGAAACAGGCCATTCGGTCCAATCGCCCATGTCTGTTTACCCTCCGACACTGAAACAGGCCATTTGGTCCAATCGCCCATGTCTGTTTACCCTCCGACACTGAAACAGGCCATTCGGTCCAATCGCCCATGTCTGTTTACCCTCCGACACTGAAACAGGCCATTCGGTCCAATCGCCCATGTCTGTTTACCCTCCGACACTGAAACAGGCCATTCGGTCCAATCGCCCATGTCTGTTTACCCTCCGACACTGAAACAGGCCATTCGGTCCAATCGCCCATGTCTGTTTACCCTCCGACACTGAAACAGGCCATTCGGTCCAATCGCCCATGTCTGTTTACCCTCCGACACTGAAACAGGCCATTCGGTCCAATCACCCATGTCTGTTTACCCTCCGACACTGAAACAGGCCATTCGGTCCAATCACCCATGTCTGTTTACCCTCCATGTGAGCAAATAGTTCTAAACACATTTACCCAACCTTCCCCCATATCCCTTCATTGCTTTATCCTTCATCCACCGCTTCAATCTAACCTTGAATGTTGACACAGTTTCTCCCTCAGCCACTCACCCTGGGAGTGAATCCCACAGCCTCACAACTCTGTGAAGTGCTTTCTCCTGCCCTCTGTTTTAAATCTCTTACATTTAATCTTGTCTCTACGGCCCCTCATTCTAGACACAACTGCTGGAGTCTGTCTGCTTCTCTCTCCCCTGTCCCATCCTTTCATCATGTTAAGCACCTATCATATCGCCCTGTAATCTGTTCTAATGTAGGAAGTCCCAATTTTTCAAGTCTTTCTCCTCAAACCAGATATCATCCTGGTGAATCTGCTGTACCCTCTCTAATGCCCCAATATCCTTTCTATAGCGTGGAGCCTAATGCTGCACACAGTGCTCTAACTGAGGTCTTAGTAAGGTTTTATATCAGCTCATTGTTACCTCTTGGCTTTTATAATCGACACATCTTTTGATACAACCTAGAATTCCATGAACTTTTTTACAGCCTTTTCATGAGGTGCTGCCTTTAATGTCCCGTGAACCTGTCCCCCCCAAATCCCTCTGCTCTTCCTCAGCACCGAGCCTACTCCCATTCACAGTATTAATCACTGCTGGTATTTTTACCATGCAACACCTCACACACTGACCTTGAATTCCATCTGCCAATTTTTAGCTCATTCTTCATCTTATTTGCAGCTTCCTTTTGTCTTGTAAATAATTTTCTGTATCTCCTATTTTGGTATCATCTACAAATTTCAGCACCTCACCCTCTAGCCCTATATCCTAATCATTGATACACACAGTGAACAGGAGTGGCCCCAGCACTGAACCCTGTGGGACACCACGACCCACTGCCAACCACTCTGAGAAACTGCCCTTAACTCCTACTCTCTGATTTTTCCCTTCTAACCAATTTTTAATCCAGTTCGTTATCCCCCCCTAATTCCATACCCTTTAATCTTCTCTCGTAAACTTCGGTGTGGTACCTTGTCAAAGGCTTTCCTACAGTCCATGTTCACCAGATCCACTACAATTCCCCATCCACCATGTCCATTACCTCCTCAAAGAATTCGCTGAGGTTTATCTAGCACGATCATTCCTTTGGAAATCCGTGGCAGCTACTTCCAATTTTCTCTGCTTTAAATTTAAAACTAGGGAGCGGGAGGGAGGGAATAAGAGTTATTTTCTCCTTTCCTTCCTTCACTTGCTTTCACTCACTCGCTCCATTGAGTATTTTTTGTAAAATTTATTACATTCCAATATTTTTTTTAACTATTGTCCAGCTTTTGAGGTAGGTATAACCTGGGAAGCATGCAGTGTATCTTCAATATTACTTCTGTTTTACAGGGTGGTTTTCTGCCAAATATATTCAAAGCGCTTTCCTATCGGCCTGTGGAATTCAGGGCATTCTTTGCGTACTACAATGCCCTAATGAACAAAGAATCAGGTATGACAAAAGATTGATTTGCATTTATCTAGCACTTTTCATTTCATTGTGACATCCATAAGGGATTCACAGCCAGTGAATGATTTTTTGACGTGTCCTTACTGTTGTGTACCCAGCTGCCTTTTGTGGCTGACAGATATTGTAAAATCTTCTAGTTAGGGGTAGGGGTACAAGGGTGGGGAGGGAGTTAGGGGATACAGGGGTAGGTGGAGTGGTCTGGGGTAGGTTCAGGGGGTTAGGGGTACGGGGCTAGGTGGAGGGCTATGGGGGTAGGTGGAGGGGTTAGGGGTATGGGGGTAAGTGGAAGGGTTAGGGGTAGGTAGAGGGGTATGGGGTAGGGTTAGGGGTACGGGGATAGGTGGAGGGATTAAGGGTACAAGGGTAGGTACGGGGGGTAGGTGCAGGGGTAATGATTAATAATTACTGGAGCAGCAATCAAGGAGTTGAGAGTTGAAATCCCACCATGGTAGGTTGTGGAATGGAATTCAATAATTCTGGTAAATTGTGGGCTGTTAGCAGAAATATATAACCAGGAGAACAGCTGAATTCTAAAATCCCAACAACCATTACATCTTTGAAAATGCAGAGGAAGCTATGGGCAGTCCAGCGGGATAGCTTTGGGTTGCTTTAGCAAAGAGCTGCTACAGACACGATGGTTTTCCTTTGCTGTAAACGTGTGGTTTTAAGGTAAATGATGGCAAAAGAATGGATTCCTCCCCCACACAGAATATTTGTGGTTTATAACCAGGAAGTGGATTGTTTTGGAAGAAAACTATTGGAATGTCTTAATTCCTTTAATGAGTGAAATTCCTGTGGAAAAGGAAGTGTCTAAACTTTTCTCTTTCTGTTCTGACCTGACCCCTGAAATTTGTCTTTAGGTAATCTCAGCAAAGCAGATAGAGAACTTATCATTGTGGCCACGAGTGCTAATAATCACTGTCCCTACTGTGTCATTGCGCACAGTGCCCTACACCGGATATATTCCAAAAATCCAATTCTGGCAGATCAGGTGAGCAATAATGAAATATTCTCTCTGCAAAAGGACAGAGCTTTCTAATTGACTGTAATTTGGCTGTTTGTTGGTGACTTGCTCCTCTGTTCTGCCTGTTCTTTCAGGTGGTTGTGAACAGGCATTTGGCTGACCTGGATGATCGGCAACGTGCCATGCTGGATTTTGCTCTCACTGTGAGCAGCGCAGAAAACATCACTGAGGACCATCTAAAAAAACTGGAAATACACGGATTTGACCGCGAGGACGCCTGGGACATCGGCGCGATAACTGCGTTCTTTGCAATGTCCAACCGCCTGGCTCACCTCATTGATTTGCGTCCAAATGAAGAGTTTTACACATTGGGAAGATTGCCCAAGGAGAAGGAAAAGAGGGAGGGTTGACCATGTTCTGTTTCTGATTCAGATTCAGCCTGCTGTTTATTTGGAAAGTAGCATATCTTTATTTAAGTTTGAAGTGAAGGCTCTGGAACACGTAGCTACTAGTCCTGCAAAATGCAAAATAAAAGTAAAACTAGAAGCAAAAAGAGGAGGATGATTTCCATGCAAAGATGAAGCTGAGCAGAATTCTAACTGCAGTCTTTAAAATTAGGAAGTAACAATTGTGATCGAGCATTTATCCAAAAAACACCAAAGGAAGTGACTGTTAGGTGTTGGGATCACACTGATGCTTGTACCGATTTATATACACACATATACACAGGTATGTACATTATATGGGCATATTTAGGCACCCTTTGCAGTCCCAGAATATAGTTACTGCGATGATGGAACCATACTCCACTAGTTCTGCTGTTGAAAATCAATCCATCAATACCGGGGTTTACTGTTTCCTTTATTAATCTGTTTGTGCACATATAAAATAAATATGCAAATCGAATCCTGTTGCGTTCCTGTTTAAAATAGAACATTTGAGGTTTTCAGAAAATTGTGATAGACATCATGTAATCGCAAGAGTGTACAGTAATTCTATTTAATTAAACTTTAGTACAACAGTTTAATCTTAATTACTTATTAGCTAACTGAAGAGGAAGGCTGTTTAGTTTGAATAGCAACCTTCAGTAATTCCCTCAAATGATGCATAAATGAGAAATAATGGCTTTAGGCACCTCCATTATAGGAAGGATCTTAGAGCCATGGACATGGTACAGTGAAGATTCACTAGAATGGTGCCATGAATAAGAAGTTATAGTTGAGGAGAGGCTTGAATGATTGAGGCGCTTTTTCACAAACACATAAGGTTATGGCATGAGCTAATGGAGGTTTTCAAAATGATGAAAGGTTTTGAGAGGGTAAATAGATAGTGAAAGATTGTTCCCAGTGGTTCGTCAATCAGTAACAAGTGGCAGAGGCAGGGCTATTGGCAAAGAGCAAAGGGGGAAGTTAAGACTTTTTCAACAGCTTACTAGGACAAGGAATGCTTTACCACAAGTAGCTATTGAGGCAGGACTATAAGATCATTTAAAAGGGAATTAATAGTCTGAAGGAAGAACTTAAACAGATCGGAGGAAAGGACAGGGAAAGCTGGAACTGGTATAGGCTGAAATGGGTTGCTTCTGTATTGCAATTTTGTAGGAATTGAATCTTAATGGAACCCTATGGAACAGATGGTGAAATCACAGGCACAACTGTAGTTCGCACACCAATTTAATTCCCATTTAAAATTAACATTTATTTCAACTTTTAACCATTTTAATTCTGACTACTTACCTAATACCTAATGTGTGGAATAAATTAAATATATGATCCATGGGATACAAACAAAACTGTCCTGGCTCTGACCATAACTCACTCATTGAATTCCAATCATATTCACCACTTTTATCTTGTATCCTTTATGGACTAATGAAGGGACAAAGACTAGCTTTGGTTAATTGTGTGGTCAGTCCCAGATAACTATAATCATACAACACAGAAGGAGGCCATTTGGCCCATCGTGCCTGTGCCGGCTCTTTGATAGAGCTGTCCAATTAGTCCCACTCCCCTGCTCTTTCCCCATAGTCCTGCAATTTTTTTCCCTTCAAGTATTTGTCCAATTCTCTTTTGAATGTTACTATTGAATCTGTTTCCACCACCCTTTCAGGCAGCGCATTCCAAATCACAACTAGACTGGATAGATGGATGAAGGAAAATGGGATGGATTTCTGTTGAAATATGCTTTGTACGAGCTTGCATGTTGATTGCTTACAAGCCATTTCGAACAATACAAAATAAAAGTTAAAAATTAAACACAGGCAAAAATCTCTTTGCTAGTGTTTTACAGTGGTGGGGGGGGGCAGAATAAACAGCAGTTAATGGTGGGAGAGTTGGAGGTGACCAAAAACTTGGTTGAAGAGATGATTTTGAAAATGAGAAGTAGCAAGGGGAGGGAATTAGGAAGAGTTCCACAGAGTGGGGCCAAAGCAGCTGAAGGCTCTGCCCCCACGAGTGGGGTGAAGGGAGATGATCATGCACAGAAGGCCAGCGTTGGAGGCAAAGGAAGGGTGCAGCACTGGAGGAAGCTGCATAATTCAAATGAAAGATTTTAAACAGAACATATCCAGTAGCCTCTTCCTCTAACTCCTCATATTGCTACTGTGCTTGCATTGTGGAAATGGACCATTGCCTGTTGCCAGTACAGAATGTTAAAGGAGGTTATCCGTGGAAATCATCAGCCCAGGATTGGAAAGTGAGGGTGGAGTCCAGATTGATTACCTTTGGCAACTAGGGAGTATTCATGTAGAACTTTTCTTCAGGAAGTTATATCAGTGGAATAGGATCCAGGAGGAGGGAAGATTGTGTGATCTGTAGAAAGAGCAGTTTGATTGGCTAAATGTCTGTCTTATCTGCACTTTACATATCCTCGTCACTTCAGCTCTGTCTATACGAAGCAATTACTCATTATTGGCCTGTCGTTTATGATAATAGCTTGTACACTGCTTGGGAAACCATCCTGTATAATTAACAATTTCAAGAAATAACTGGTGAGTTCATCTGGAGATATTTGAACTTGAGGTTTGATTGCAAGAGAATCATTTTGGGTTTGATCACAACTGATCGAGTCTTTGGGTCGAATGTCATCTTTAATTTCTCCCACTCCAGCTAGTGTAGGGCTGCTTTCTAGTCCTTGTAGTGCTAACTTTTAATGTTTTATTTTGCTGTACAATAAGTTGAGTTTTTAAAGCATGTAAAATATCAAGTATTGTATCTCTAGAATATGAGTAGAACCCAGTACAGGGAGGGTGGGGCAGGGAGAGAGTAGAACCCAGTCCAGGGAGGGTGGAGCAGGGGGACTAGAACCCAGTACAGGGAGGGTGGGGCAGGGAGAGAGTAGAACCCAGTACAGAGAGGGTGGGGCAGGGAGAGAGTAGAACCCAGTCCAGGGAGGGTGGAGCAGGGGGACTAGAACCCAGTACAGGGAGGGTGGGGCAGGGAGAGAGTAGAGCCCAGTACAGAGAGGGTGGGGCAGGGAGAGAGTAGAACCCAGTACAGGGAGGGTGGGGCAGGGAGAGAGTAGAACCCAGTACAGAGAGGGTGGGGCAGGGAGAGAGTAGAACCCAGTACAGGGAGGGAGGGGGAGAGTAGAACCCAGTACAGGGAGGGTGGGGCAGGGAGAGAGTAGAACCCAGTACAGGGAGGGTGGGGCAGGGAGAGAGTAGAACCCAGTACAGGGAGGGTGGAGCAGGGGGAGAGTAGAACCCAGTACAGAGAGGGTGGGGCAGGGAGAGAGTAGAACCCAGTACAGGGAGGGTGGGGCAGGGGGAGAGTAGAACCCAGTACAGGGAGGATGGGACAGGGAGAGAGTAGAACCCAGTACAGGGAGGGTGGGGCAGGGGGAGAGTAGAACCCAGTACAGGGAGGGTGGGGCAGGGGGAGAGTAGAACCCAGTACAGGGAGGGTGGGACAGAGGGACTAGAACCCAGTACAGGGAGGGTGGGGCAGGGGGAGAGTAGAACCCAGTACAGGGAGGGTGGGGCAGGGAGAGAGTAGAACCCAGTACAGGGAGGGTGGGGCAGGGAGAGAGTAGAACCCAGTACAGGGAGGGTGGGGCAGGGAGAGAGTAGAACCCAGTACAGGGAGGGTGGGGCAGGGAGAGAGTAGAACCCAGTACAGGGAGGGTGGGGCAGGGAGAGAGTAGAACCCAGTACAGGGAGGGTGGGGCAGGGAGAGAGTAGAACCCAGTACAGGGAGGGTGGGGCAGGGAGAGAGTAGAACCCAGTACAGGGAGGGTGGGGCAGGGAGAGAGTAGAACCCAGTACAGGGAGGGTGGGGCAGAGAGAGAGCAGAACCCAGTACAGGGAGGGTGGGGCAGGGGGAGAGCAGAACCCAGTACAGGGAGGGTGGGGCAGGGGGAGAGTAGAACCCAGTACAGGGAGGGTGGGGCAGGGGGAGAGTAGAACCCAGTACAGGGAGGGTGGGGCAGGGGGACTAGAACCCAGTACAGGGAGGGTGGGGCAGGGAGAGAGTAGAACCCAGTACAGGGAGGGTGGGGCAGGGAGAGAGTAGAACCCAGTACAGGGAGGGTGGGGCAGGGAGAGAGTAGAACCCAGTACAGGGAGGGTGGGGCAGGGGGAGAGTAGAACCCAGTACAGGGAGAGTAGAACCCAGTACAGGGAGGGTGGAGCAGGGGGAGAGTAGAACCCAGTACAGGGAGGGTGGGGCAGGGGGAGAGTAGAACCCAGTACAGGGAGGGTGGGACAGAGGGACTAGAACCCAGTACAGGGAGGGTGGGGCAGGGGGAGAGTAGAACCCAGTACAGGGAGGGTGGGGCAAGGAGAGAGCAGAACCCAGTCCAGGGAGGGTGGAGCAGGGGGAGAGTAGAACCCAGTACAGGGAGGGTGGGGCAGGGGGAGAGTAGAACCCAGTACAGGGAGGGTGGGGCAGAGATGCCTCCACAGCAAAGATTAACTGGAATATTTTTCAGATTTTGACATACCGTCTGATGCAGTCTTGAATATTACTGAGGGGCACGAGCTCGGTAACTATTTACTACTGTTTGGCCTTTGTAATGAACAAAAATACTTTGCCAGTGGAAAACTTGAAAACAAATAGCATTTGTTTGTAAATGAATACTCTGCAAGGTAAAGTATTTAAAGCAAGGCGTATGGAGCACAATTTGTCCTGCAGTTCCCATTTTACATGTAAATGTTGTGGTTAGTAATAGTTATGATTGTACTTAAAATAAAAATCTGCTGTGATAAAGGTTTTCAGTATTGGTTGTGCCTTGGAGTAATTTGTACTCTGACACTGTTCATTCCTTTGTCACAGTAACAATGTTGTTCTCTGTTCTTATAGCTCAGCTTCAGACTCAATTCCAATTGCCTTCAATGTTGAGTCAATTTCCTTCCCTCTTTCCCCCACTAACAAGCCACTCATTCTTGCTAAGGTCCAGTTTTACTGGTGCTGACAGCTCTCAATATCAACACACACACTTGCACCAGTGGTAGTAATCAGGAGCCGGAATCTTGGCTGATATTCCCCACTCCTCAGGCTGATTGTAGCTCTCCAACCGCCAAACATCTCTGTTTTGTGTGAAAGTCTGGTTCCCTTCGGCTCAGCACTTCATCTCTTCCCGTCGCACTCTGGCCTGTCTGTCTCTGGTCTCCTCTATGGTTCTAAATGAGCATAGTGCAGACTTCAGTAACCGTTTCTCTTGGGCACCTCACAGTCCTCCCACCTCAGCACTGACTTTAGCTCCTTCACACCCTAGTGCCCCACCTTAGCTGCCCCACCCTCTTGCCCTCCCTGTTTCTTCCAGCCACCTGTCACATTATTCCCTTCCTTTTTGGAACTGTTTAGACCTGTCTTTTTTTTTGTCTCCAGTGCCTTTTTAATGCCTGACTGAGGTAGGTGCCAGGGGAAGGGGTGTTGGAGGTGATAGAGGAGTGGACCAGTGTGTTGCGGAGTGTGTGGTCCCTTCGGAATGCTGAAAGGGGAGGTGAGGGGAAGATGTGTTTGGTGGTGGGATCACGCTGGAGGTGGTGGAAATGGCGGAGGATGATCTGTTGAATGTGGAGGCTGGTGGGGTGAAAGGTGAGGACAAGGGGAACCCTATCGTGGTTCTGGGAGGGAGGGGAAGGGGTGAGAGCAGAAGTGCGGGAAATAGAACAGACACAGTCAAGGGCCGTGTCAACCACAGTAAAGGGGAATCCTCGGTTGAGGAAAAAGGAAGACATGTCGGAAGCACTGGTATGGAAGGTGGCATCGTCAGAGCAGATGCGGCGGAGACGGAGAAACTGTGAGAATGTGTCCGTTCCTGTGCAAGTGCAGGAGATGCAACACCTGCTCTTTTACCTCCACCCTTCCCACTGTCCAGGACCCCAAACATTCCTTCCAGGTGAAACAGCGATTTACTTGTTCTTCTTGCAATTTAATATACTGTGTGATAAAAATGATAACTTCCGGGAAGTTATGTCATCACTTCCTGTGAACTATGAACTATCAACTATCAACTGTGTACATACCTCACTTCCTGTCATATGTCACTTCCTGTTGGACTGGTATAAATACTGGTCTGTTCAGTATTGTAAGAGGCTTCTACCAGAGGCATGGTAAAGACCTCTCTTGTGTATATAGTGTGTTTATAAGTTACTTAAAGCTTACTTTAAAGTTACTTGATGGTAAGTCTCCTTTTTCTTACATCAATTTAAGTAACTTAGTATTTACACTGACAAATACTCGACCTTCAGACAAACTCGGAAGTTAAGGATCCAGGGAACCACCCATCATGGAGAAAATCCTTAGACCTATTCGTCTGGACTTGGACCCGAATACACCAGCAGCTGGCAGGGTATGGAAGCATTGGTATCGTACTTTTGAGAATTTTCTGGATGAATGTAAAGCGGATGCTCCTGCTAAATTGAAGATACTTGTCAATTATGTGACCCCAAAAGTGTTCGAATATGTTGATGACTGGGATAATTATGAAGAGGTGATTCGGGCACTTAAGAAACTGTATGCGAAGACCCCAAATGAGGTCTATGCTAGACATCTACTGGCCACAGCCCGACAAGGGCCAGGGGAATCAATTGACGAATTCCTGCAAGAACTTCGCAGGCTCAGCGTAGATTGTAACTTTCAGGCAGCCTCAGCTGAGCTGTACCGCCAAGAAATGATTCGTGATGCTTTCATCTGCGGGATTGCCTCTCCATTTATACGCCAGCGTCTACTAGAAAGTAAAACACTTGAGCTACAAAAAGCTTTTGACCTAGCTTGTTCACTGGATTTGGCAAAGAGAAATGCAGACCTCTATCAGCTGCCCAGATCTCGATCTGCTGCTGTAGCTGCAACCAGACAATTCAAGCGGTCTCGGGTGAACCCTATCATGGGGGAATCTAATTCTGATAATTCTGATGAAGAAGAGGAGGACGACCCCACTTTAGCAGCCTCTTGGCAATCTAGGAAGGAATGCTTCTTTTGTGGAGATGCTTTTCACCCTAGGAAAACCTGCCCTGCTCGCAATGCAATCTGCAGTTATTGCGGGAAAAAAGGACACTTTGCTAAAGTTTGCCTATCAAGGGCCTCTACGAGGGCCAATCCAGCTAAGGCCTACCGAACTGCCCCAATTAGGGCCTATCAAGATGCTCCAGCTAGGACCTATCAAGCTTCCTCTCGAGCTCTCTCCCGAAGAAGCACACCGAGAGTTTTAGCCACTCTCTGTGCAACGACACCAATTACAGCTGCTTGCTCACAGAACCTGTCTCATGCAGCCACAAAAATTTCAATTAAAGGGCATACCTTAGATGCCTTAATTGACTCAGGAAGTACTGATAGTTTCATTAAGGAACAAATTGTTGCGAAATTGAAACTACATGTCTTCCCATCGGACCAGGCAATTGCGATGGCCCAGTCATCACTTAATACCAGAATCTCCGGCTTTTGTGTTGTTGATATGACACTTCATGGTCGTATGTATCCCTCCACCCGACTTTCGGTGCTCAAGGACTTATGTAGTGATCTCCTCTTAGGGCTGGACTTCCAAAAACAGCATAAGAAACTCACCATTGAGTTTGGTGGATCCAAACCCGGACTTACTATTTCTAATATACCGTCTAAATTACCATTTTGTGCATTATCAGCAGCTTCACTTGATGAACCCTCATTATTTGCCAATATTCCGCCTCAATGCCAACCGATAATAACGAAATCGCGGCGCTTTAATCAGGAAGACCAATCTTTTATTGCGGCTGAAATCTCTCGACTTCTAGCAGAGGATATCATTGAACCATGTTCGTCGCCCTGGCGGGCTCAAGTCGTCATTGTCAAGAACCCTCTAAAACCTCACAAACGGCGACTATGCATCGATTATTCGCAAACCATCAATCAATATACCGACTTGGACGCCTACCCATTGCCACGCATTGATGATATGGTTAATAAACTGGCCGAATACAAAGTGTTCTCAACTTACGATTTAAAAAGTGCCTATCATCAGTTACCCTTGAAGGTCTCAGATAAGCAGTACACAGCCTTTGAGGCTAATGGACGGCTGTACCAATTTCGTCGCCTCCCATTCGGGGTTACTAATGGAGTGGCTGTCTTTCAACGGGCAATGGATGGCCTGGTTAAGCAGGAAAACCTAAGGGACACTTTTCCCTATCTTGATAACATTACCATTGCAGGTCACGATCAACAGGAACACGACTCCAACCTCCAAAAATTTCGGGATGCCCTCCATCGCCGTAATTTGACCCTGAATGAATCCAAATCTGTTGAGTCGCAACCGACCATCAACATCCTTGGCTACTGCGTAGGCAATGGTATCATTAAGCCAGACCCAGAAAGACTTCGCCCGCTCCAAGAGCTCCCGTCACCTAAGAATCCGGCTTCTTTACGTCGGGCTCTCGGTCTGTTTGCATACTACGCTAAATGGATTCCTCATTTTTCGGACAAAATCCAACCCTTGCTGCATGCTAGATCATTTCCACTGGGAACAGCGGCTGTTGCAGCCTTTAACCTTCTCAAAAAACAGTTGGAGAAAGCGGCTCTTCACTCCATTGATGAGAATCTCCCTTTCGTGGTTGAATGTGATGCCTCGGAGGTGGCGATCTCGGCTACTCTGAATCAGGAAGGTCGTCCTGTAGCATTTATGTCCAGGACCTTACAAGGTGCCGAGCTACATTATCCTCCGGTTGAGAAAGAAGCCACAGCCATCATAGAGGCAGTACGGAAGTGGAACCATTTTCTAGCTCGCCAGCACTTTACATTGATCACGGACCAACGATCAGTCGCCTTCATGCTCGATAATCGAAAACGAACCAAAATTAAGAATAATAAAATACAACTTTGGAGGATGGAACTGGCCTCTTTTGGTTATACCATTCTCTATCGGCCTGGCAAGGAGAATGTGGCCCCGGACACCCTCACATGGGCATTCTGCTCCACTATGTCATTCTCCACTCTCATGGATGTCCACAATGGTTTGTGTCATCCTGGCGTTACGCGCATGCTACATTTCGTACGATCACGGAATCTCCCTTTTTCCACTGGAGATGTAAAGAAAATATGCTCAGAATGCCGGCTTTGTGCGGAATTAAAACCTCAGTTCTTCCGCCCCTCAGATGGTATACTCATACATGCAACCCAACCAATGCAACGACTTAGCATCGATTTTAAGGGCCCAGTGCCCTCTTCAACTCGGAACACATATTTGCTCACCATGATCGACGAATATTCACGTTTTCCGTTTGCCTTCCCCTGCTCCAATATGCTGGCGTCCACAGTAATCTGCTGCCTTGAGCAGGTATTTTCTCTCTGTGGCATGCCGGCTTATATTCACTCAGATCGGGGTCCATCCTTTATGTCAAGGGAACTCAAGGACTACCTCTCAGAACGGGGAATTGCTACAAGCAAAACAACACCATACCATCCCATCGGAAATGGGCAGGTAGAGAGGTATAACGGTATCATCTGGAATTCCGTACGTCTCGCTTTAAGATCTCGGGGCCTACCAGACCAGCAATGGGAAACAGTGCTTCCGGATGCATTGCACTCTATACGGTCCCTGCTTTCTACAGCCACAAATACTACACCTCATGAGCGGTTCTTTGGATTCCAGCGTCGCTCATCTCATGGGACATCACTCCCGTCATGGCTAACTACTCCTGGACCTGTATTACTCCGAAGATACGTTCGGACGTCTAAAAATGACCCTCTTGTAGACGAGGTCGAACTAACCGATGCCAACCCCACCTATGCAAACATACGATATTCCGACGGCCGAGAATCTACCGTATCATTACGGGATCTGGCTCCCTGCCCACCAGGACCTAGTGGGACATCGGGTGATGGCATTTCACCAGGAAACTCTTGGGACCTATCGGGTACCCCTCTCCAGGATCCTGATCGGACACCAACTAGCTTGGTGCCGGTAGAACCCCGTGCTCAAGGTTGCGACCCTCCCAGTACCGCGCATGAAAGTACTGATCCGCCACAGACCAGCTCTGCACCTCCCTCTGAACAGAGGCAGTCCGACTTTGAACCTATTGGGGCTCGTACTCGAAGCCATGATCTCCCCGACCCTTCACAGGGCAATCCAGGCCACACAGACTCTGACCAATGGCCAACCGCATGTAAGCGGACCAGCGACCCTCTACGACGGGAATCCAAACGGGTGCGACTCTTCCTTGTTCGGCGGCTGCGGACCAAAAGGTAGACCACAGCCTCCTAATCCTGCAGGAGGGAAGAATGTGATAAAAATGATAACTTCCGGGAAGTTATGTCATCACTTCCTATGAACTATGAACTGTGTACATACCTCACTTCCTGTCATATGTCACTTCCTGTTGGACTGGTATAAATACTGGTCTGTTCAGTATTGTAAGAGGCTTCTACCAGAGGCATGGTAAAGACCTCTCTTGTGTATATAGTGTGTTTATAAGTTACTTAAAGCTTACTTTAAAGTTACTTGATGGTAAGTCTCCTTTTTCTTACATCATACTGTATTCGCTGCTCACGATGTGGTCTCCTCTACATTGGGGAGACCAAACGCAGATGGGTGACCGCTTTGCGGAACACCTCCGTTCAGTCCGTAAGGGTGACCCCGAGCTTCTGGTTGCCTGTCACTTTAATTCTCCGCTCCATTCCCACTCAGACCTCACTGTACTCGGGCTCTTGCATTGTTCCAATGAACCTCAACGTAAGCTCGAGGAACAGCACCTCATCTTTTGATTAGGCACTTTACAGTCTTCTGGACTCAACATAGAGTTCAACAATTTCAGACCATAACCTCGGCCCCGATCCTTTTTTTTCCCCCCTCTCCCACAGGGCAGCTGTCTTTCATTCTGCCAGCACCATTTACACTTCATCTAGAGCCATCCTTTGTTTCTTAACTTGTCCTATTACCGTCTCCTTTTGCCTTGCACCATATCATCTCTTAATGTCTTTTAATCTCTCCTGCCTTCCATCCTAGCACAGACTTTCCCTTTTGTTCTTTCCTCCCCTCCCCCCTTTCCCTGCCCCCGCACTTGTTTAAAAACCTGTTCGATCTCCAGCTTTTTCCAGTTCTGACGAAGGGTCATCGACCTGAAACGTTAACTCTGTTTCTCTCTCCACAGATACTGCCTGACCAGAGTAGTTCCAGCATTTTCTGTTTTTATTTCAGATTTCCAGCTTCTGCAGTATTTTGCTTTTGTCCCCTGAAACTCTGCTAACTATTCCCTATGACCTATGGTCTGTTAACTCACTGAGTTGATAGTCCACATCCTTGATTACAAAGCCCATCGTAGTCTTTACCTATCATGTTGTAATATAGGAAACGCGGCAGCCAATTTTGTGCACCGCAAGGTCCCACGAACTGCAATGCGGTAACGACCAGATTTTTGTTTTTAAAGTGTTGTTGATTGAGGGATAAATTTTGGCCAGGACACTGGGGATAACTCCCCTGCTCTTTGGAAATGTGTCATAGAAACATAGAAGATAGGAGCAGGAGTAGGCCATTCGGCCCCTCGAGTCTGTTCCGCCATTTAATGAGATCATGGCTGTTCATCCAAATTCAGTAGCCTGTCCCTGCTTTCTCCCCATATCCCTTGATCCCTTTAACCTTAAGAAATATATCGAACTCCTTCTTGAATATATTTAATGAATTGGCCTCAACTGCCTTGTGTGGTAGAGAATTCCACAGGTTCACCACTCTCTGGGTGAAGAAATTCCTCCTCATCTCTGTCCTCAATGGCTTACCCCTTATCTTTAGACTGTGACCCCTGGTTCTGGACTCCCCCGCCATCGGGAACATCCTTCCTGCATCTAATCTGTCTAGTCCTGTTAGAATTTTATAAGTTTCAATGAGATCCCCTCTCATTCTTCTAAACTCTAGCGAATATAAGCCTAATCGACCCAATCTCTCCTCATATGTCATTCCTGCCATCCCAGGTATCAGTCTGGTGAATCTTCGCTGCACTCTCCATGGCAAGAACATCCTTCCTCAGATAAAGCGACCAAAACTGCATACAATACTCGAGATGTGGTCTCACCAAGGCCCTGTACAACTGCAGTAAGACATCCTTGCTCCTGTACTCGAATCCTCTCGCTATTAAGGCCAACACCATTTGCCTTTTTAACCGCCTGCTGCACCTGCATGCTTACCTTCAGCGACTGGTGCACAAGGACACCCAGGTCTCATTGCACTTCCCCTTTTCCCAATCTATTGCCGTTCAGATAATAATCTGTCTTCCTGTTTTTGCCACCGAAGTGTACAACCTCACATTTATCCACATTATACTGCATTTGCCACGCTTCTGCCCAATCACCCAACCTGTCCAAATCATACTGGAGTTTCTCTGCATCCTCACAGCACACATGCCCACCCAGCTTTGTGTCGTCTGCAAACTTGGAGATATTACATCTAGTTCCCTCGTCTAGATAGGAACAGATAGGCGTTTCTGTGGCCGTAGACGTGAATCCAGGATGGTTTGTTGCCTCCCTGGTGCCAGGGTCAAGGATGTCACTGAGCGGCTGCAGGGCATTCTGGAGGGGGAGGGTGAACAGCCAGTGGTCGTGGTCCACATTGGTACCAACGACAGAGGTAAAAAGAGGGATGAGGTCCTGCATCAAGAATTTAGGGAGCTAGGTAACGGATTAAAGAGCAGGACCTCAAGGTTGTAATCTCTGGATTACTCCCAGTGCCACGTTCTAGTAAGTATAGGAATGGGAGGATAGAGCAGATGAATGCGTGGCTAAAGAGTTGGTGTAGGGGGGAGGGTTTTACTTTCCTGGATTACTGGGCCTGCTTCTGGGAAAGGTGGGACTTGTACAAGTCGGACGGGTTGCACCTGAACCAGAGCGGGACAAATATCCCTGCGGGGAGGTTTGCTAGCACTGTTGGGGGGGGTTTAAACTAACTTGGCAGGGGGATGGGATACAGAGGGGAGCTGAAATAGGGGGGGATGTGCTGCCAATTATAGAGAAAAAAACAAGTCAGCTTGGTAGACAGGGCAAATATATAAGGGCAAGGCTGGATGGCATCTATTTTAATGCAAGGAGTCTTGCAAATAAGGTGGATGAACTGAAGGTGTTGATAAACACATGGGAGTATGATATTGTTGCTATCACGGAGACATGGTTGAGGGAGGGGCAAGACTGGCAGCTCAATATTCCGGGGTACAGAATCTTCAGGCGAGACAGAGGGGGAGGTATAAGAGGAGGGGGTGTCGCAATATTAATTAAGGAGTCAATTACTGCAGTAAGGAGGGATGATATATTAGCAGGGTCCTCGAATGAGGCCATATGGGTGGAGCTTAAAAACAAAAAGGGGGCAAGCACTTTGCTGGGAGTGTACTATAGGCCTCCAAACAGTCAGGGGGAGATAGAGGAACAGATATGTAGGCAAATCTCAGAGAAATGTGCAAATAATAGGGTAATAATAATGGGGGATTTCAACTTCCCCAATATTAACTGGGAGAGTCAGAGTGTGAAAGGCTCAGAGGGTGTAGAATTCTTAAAGTGCATCCAGGAGAGCTTTTTGAGCCAGCATGTAGAAAGTCCTACAAGAGATGGGGCGGTACTGGACCTAATTCTAGGGAATGTGGCCGGCCAAGTGGAAAAAGTGCTAGTAGGTGAGCACTTTGGTGATAGTGACCATAATATGGTAAGATTTAAGGTGGTCATGGAAAAGGACAGGGATGGGCCGGAAATAAAGGTTCTAAATTGGGGGAAGGCCGATTTTAATAGGATAAGGCAGGATCTGGCCAAAATGGACTGGGATCAGCTACTTGTAGGAAAATCCGCATCGGAGCAATGGGAGGCTTTCAGAAGGGAGATTGAGATCATACAATGGCAACATGTTCCCGTAAAGGTCAAGGGTGGTTCCAAAAACCACAGGGAACCTTGGATGTCAGGGGATATACGAGAATGGATTAGGAAAAAAAGGAGGGCTTTTGGTAGATACAAAAGGCTAAAGACGGAGGAAGCCCTAGAGGAGTACAAAAAGTGCAGGGGGATACTTAAAAAAGAAATTAGGAGATCAAGGAGGGGCCATGAAATAACACTGGCGAGCAAAATAAAGGAAAATCCGAAGATGTTTTATAAGTATATTAAGGGTAAGAGGATAACTAGGGAAAAAATAGGGCCCATTAGGGACAAAAGTGGCAATCTGTGTGTGGAGCCGGAAGATGTAGGAGGGGTTCTAAATGAATTTTTTGCATCTGTTTTCACTATGGAGAAGGACGATGTAGACATAGAAATAGGGCGGGGGGACTGTGATATGCTCGAACACATTAACATCGAGAGGGAGGAGGTATTGGCGGTTTTAGCTGGCCTAAAAATGGATAAATCCCCAGGCCCGGATGAAATGTATCCCAGGCTGCTGTGTGAGGCAAAGGAGGAGATTGCGGGGGCTCTAACACATATATTCAGGACCTCTCTGGCCACAGGGGATGTGCCAGAGGATTGGAGAACCGCTAATGTAGTACCATTATTCAAGAAGGGTAGTAGGGAAAAACCGGGGAACTACAGGCCAGTGAGCCTAACATCAGTGGTAGGAAAATTATTGGAAAAAATCCTGAGGGACAAAATTTGTCTCCACTTGGAGAGGCAAGGATTAATCAGGGATAGTCAACATGGCTTTGTCAAGGGAAGATCATGTCTGACTAATTTGATTGAATTTTTTGAGGGGGTGACTAGGTGTGTGGATGAGGGTAACGCAGTGGATGTGGTATACATGGATTTCAGTAAGGCCTTCGATAAAGTCCCGCACAGGAGACTGGTCAAGAAGGTAAGAGCCCATGGAATCCAGGGTGCCTTGGCACATTGGATACAAAACTGGCTTAGTGGCAGAAGGTGATGGTCGAAGGTTGTTTTTGTGACTGGAAGCCTGTGGCCAGTGGGGTGCCACAGGGATCGGTGCTGGGTCCCTTGCTGTTTGTGGTCTACATTAATGACTTGGATATGAATGTAAAGGGTATGATCAGTAAGTTCGCGGATGATACAAAAATTGGTAGGGTGGTAAATAGCGAGGAGGGTAGCCTCAGTCTGCAGGACGATATAGATGGGTTGGTCAGATGGGCGGAACAGTGGCAAATGGAATTTAACCCGGAAAAGTGCGAGGTGATGCACTTTGGGGGGACTAACAAGGCAAAGGAATACACAATGAATGGAAAGACCCGAGGCAAGACGGAGGGTCAGAGGGATCTGGGCGTGCAAGTACACAGATCCCTGAAGGCGGCGGAACAGGTGGATAAGGTGGTAAAAAAGGCATATGGGATACTTGCCTTCATTAGCCGAGGCATTGAATATAAGAGCAAGGAGGTTATGATGGAGCTGTATAAAACACTGGTTAGGCCACAGCTGGAATACTGTGTGCAGTTCTGGTCGCCACACTACAGGAAGGATGTGATCGCGTTAGAGAGGGTGCAGAGGAGGTTCACCAGGATGTTACCAGGGCTGGAGCGCTTCAGCTATGAAGAGAGACTGGGCAGATTGGGTTTGTTTTCCTTGGAGCAGAGGAGGCTGAGGGGGGACATGATTGAGGTGTACAAAATTATGAGGGGCATAGATAGGATGGATGCTAAGGAGCTTTTTCCCTTAGTAGAGGGGTCAATAACTAGGGGGGCATAGATTCAAGGTAAAGGGCGGGAGGTTTAGAGGGGATTTGAGAAAGAACTTTTTCACCCAGAGGGTGGTTGGAGTCTGGAACTCACTGCCTGAAAGGGTTGTGGAGGCAGAAACCCTCACAACATTTAAGAAGCATTTGGATGTGCACTTGAAATGCCATAGCATACAAGGCTACGGGCCAAATGCTGGAATATGGGATTAGATTAGGCAGGGCTTGATGGCCGGCGCGGACACGATGGGCCGAAGGGCCTCTATCCGTGCTGTATTACTCTATGACTCTATATATTGTGAATAGCTGGGGTCCTAGCACCGATCCCTGCGGTACCCCACTAGTCACTGCCTGCCACTTGGAAAAAGACCCGTTTATTCCATCTCTTTGCATCCTGTCTGCCAACCAGTTCTCTATCCAACACCGTACCTTACCCGCAGTCCTATGTGCTTTAACTTTGCACGCTAATCTCTTACGCGGGACCTTATCGAAAGCCTTCTGAAAGTCCAAATACACCACATCCACTGGTTCTCCCTTATCTATTCTACCAGTTACATCCTCAAAAAATTCCAGTAGATTAGTCAAGCACGATTTACCTTTTGTAAATCCATGTTGACTTTGTCCGATCCAGTCACTGCTTTCCAAGTGCTCTGCTATTACATCTTTTATAATGGGCTCTAGCATTTTCCCCACTACCGATGTCAAGCTTACCGGTCTATAATTCCCCGCCTTTTCTCTACCACCTTTTTTGAATAGTGGGGTAACATTAGCTACCCGCCAATCCATGGGTACCATTCCAGAGTCTATCGAGTTCTGGAAGATGACCAGCAATGCATCTACTATTTCCCGGGCCAGTTTCTTAAGCACCCTGGGATGTAGATTATCAGGCCCTGGGGATTTATCGGCCTTCAATCCCGTCAATTTCCCTAACACCATTTCCCTACAAATACTGATTTCATTCAATTCCTCCCTCTCATTAGACCTTATGTTCCCCGACATCTCTGGGAGGTTATTTGTGTCCTTTGTGAAGACAGACCAAAGTATGTATTTAATTGGTCTCCCATTTCTTTGTTCCCCATTATAAATTCCCCTGTTTCTGACTGCAAGGGACCTATGCTTGACTTCATCAATCTTTTGCTCTTCACATATCTATAGAAACATAGAAGATAGGAGCAGGAGTAGGCCATTCGGCCCCTCGAGCCTGCTCCGCCATTCAATGAGATCATGGCTGATCATCCAAACCCAGTACCCTGTCCCTGCCTTCTCCCCATATCCCTTGATCCCTTTAGCCTTAAGAAATATATCTAACTCCTTCTTGAATATATTTAATGAATTGGCCTCAACTGCCTTCTGTGGTAAAGAATTCTACAGGTTCACCACTCTCTGGGTGAAGAAATTCCTCCTCATCTCTGTCCTAAATGGCTTACCCCTTATCTTTAGACTGTGACTCCTGGTTCTGGACTCCCCCGCCATCGGGAACATCCTTCCTGCATCTAGTCTGTCTGGTCCTGTTAGAATTTTATAAGTTTCAATGAGATCCCCTCTCATTCTTCTAAACTCCAGCAAGTATAAGCCCAATCGACCCAATCTCTCTTCATACGTCATTCTTGCCATCCCAGGTATGAGTCTGGTGAATCTTCGCTGTACTCCCTCCATGGCAAGAACATCCTTAGATAAGGCGACCAAAACTGCACACAATACTCAAGGTGTGGTCTCACCAAGGCCCTGTACAACTGCAGCAAGACATCCTTGTTCCTGTACTCGAACCCTCTCGCTACGAAGGCCAACATACCATTTGCCTTTTTAACCGCCTGCTGCACCTGCATGCTTACCTTCAGCGACTGGTGCACAAGGACACCCAGGTCTCGTTGCACTTCTCCTTCTCCCAATCTATTGCCGTTCAGATAATAATCTGTCTTCCTGTTTTTGCCACCAAAGTGGATAACCTCGCATTTACCCACATTATACTGCATCTGCCCAATCACCCAACCTGTCCAAATCATACTGGAGTTTCTCTGCATCCTCCTCACAGCACACATGCCCACCCAGCTTTGTGTTGTCTGCAAACTTGGAGATATTACATCTAGTTCTCTCTAGATCATTAATATATATTGTGAATAGCTGGGGTTCTAGGACCAATCCCTGCGGTACCCCACTAGTCACTGCCTGCCACTCGGAAAAAGACCCGTTTATTCCAACTCTTTCCTTCCTGTCTGCCAACCAGTTCTCTATCCAAGTCAGTACCTTGTCCCCAATCCCATGTGCCTTAACTTTACACGCTAATCTCTTATGCGGGACCTTATCGAAAGCCTTCTGAAAGTCCAAATACACCACATCCACTGGTTCTCCCTTATCTATTTTACCAGTTACATCCTCAAAAAATTCCAGTAGATTAGTCAAGCACGATTTACCTTTTGTAAATCCATGTTGACTTTGTCCGATCCTGTCACTGTTTTCCAAGTGCTCTGCTATTACATCTTTTATAATGGACTCTAGCATTTTCCCCACTACCGATGTCAGGCTTACCGGTCTATAATTCCCCACTTTTTCTCTACCACCTTTTTTGAATAGTGGGGTAACATTAGCTACCCTCCAATCCACGGGAACTGTTCCAGAGTCTACAGAATTTTGAATTTTGGAAGCTTTTACAGTCAGTTTTTATGTTCCCTGCAAGCTTACTCTCATATTCTATTTTCCCCTTCTTAATTAATCCCTTTGTCCTCCTTTGCTGAATCCTAAACTGCTCCCAATCCTCAGGTTTGCTGCTTTTTCTGGCCAAATTATATGTCCTCTCCTTGGATCTTATGCTATCCCCAATTTATCTTGTTAGCCACGTTTGAGTCACCTTTATTGTTTTATTTTTATGCCAAACAGGGATGAACAAATTCTGTAGTTCATGCGATCTTTAAATGTTTGCCATTGCCTATTCACCGTCAACCCTTTAAGTAACATTCCCCAATACATCCTAGCCAACTCGTGCCTCATACCATCGTAGTTTCCTTTATTTAAATTCAGGACCCGAGACTTCACTCTCCATTTTAATGAAGAATTCTATCATATTATAATGTTGTAGTGGTAGAGGATAGTATCGTTCGGGGGATAGATAGAGTTCTTTGCAGCAGAGACCGAGAGTCCCAAAGGCTGTGTTGCCTGCCCGGTGCCAGGGTTAAGGACATCTCCTCTGGGCTGGAGAGAAACTTGGAGTGGGAGGGGGAGGATCCAGTTGTCGTGGTCCATGTTGGTACCAACGACATAGATAGGACAAGGAAGGAGGTTCTGCTTGTAATGTATGTACCTTTAAGGGGGAGAACTACTTTTTACAGCTCCTGTATATCCTGTAGTACCGGCAATGACCACACCTGTATATAAACCCTGAGTAGTGATCTGTACAGTCAGTTGCAGTTTGAACCCTCATTCAGTAAACAACTGTTGATCGTTCCCTGCAGTCTTTTGTCTGATTATTGAAGGACACAACATTAAGACACACAGATCTAACATTGGCGACGACGCAGATTCGAACCTACCTGCAACTCTGCATCACCTCCCAGGGATTCGCTCCTGGAGAACAGTGGAAGGAGGTCGAGTCCAGAAGCACGGGCGTCGACCACGGGCAACCGCCCAGTCATCCAGCGGAGATTTGAGCATCGCAGGGGAGGCTGTCGAGAGCCGGGCTTGGCTTTCCAGTCACGGTGGTCCAGCGAAACGGGCTGGCAACAGGTACTGCGCGGACCCATCCCGGACAGCGGCGGCTAGAGCCCGACCGAGCAGCGTCGACGGGGGAGAGAGAGAGGGCAGAGCGCACAGGGCGCAGCCGGTGTTCAGGACCGAGCGGCGTCAACGGGGAGAGAGACGAGAGAGAGCAGAGCGCAGCCGGTGTTCAAGGGCCGAGCAGCGTCAACGGGGGTGAGAGGCGTGCAGGAAAACGCGAGGTGCTGCCATTGCCACGAGGACAGCAGAGAGCGGCATTGGCAGCAGCACAGGAGCAGCGCACGAAACCCACAGGGCGTCGCCATTTGCCACAAGGACTGCCGAGAGCGGCGTTGGCAGCAGCGCGGGAGACGCCATTTTAAGCCGCAGCGGGGAAGAAAGGAAAGCGCGGGAGACACCATTTTAAGCCGCAGCAGGGAAGAAAGGAAAGCGCGGGAGATGCCATTTTAAGCCAGTCTAACCACACCCAAAAATGCCAAAGAGTGGCAGTATCACAGCGTTCGACAATGAAGTAGAAGATTGGACGACATATGTCGAATGCACAGAAGTATACTGCAAGGTGAATGAAGTGCCAGATGACAAGAAAGCGCTGGTATTGTTGAATTCAATGGGTGCAAAAACGTATGGCTTACTACGAAACCTAGTAACCCCAGAGAAGCCAGGAGAAAAGGATTTTGAAAACATAGTGTCAATCCTACAGGACCACTTAAACCCCACACCGCTGCTGATAGCAGAAAGATTTAAGTTTCACAAAAGGAACCAGCATAAAGATGAAAGTAATGCTGAGTATTTAACGGAACTGCGCAAGCTATCGAAACACTGCCAGTTTGGAACGGGACTAGCAGATACTTTAAGGGACAAGTTTGTGTGTGGGCTTCAAAGTGAAGGAACCCAGAAACGGCTTCTATCAGAAAAGGATCTTACGCTGGACAAGGCTTTCAGCATGGCAGTATCACACGAAGCAGCCACACGGGGCGCTGCAGAGATACAACGGAGACCGCAAGAATATGGCACACATGAAATGTCATACGGAACAGTGAAGTGCTATCGCTGCGGCAGAACAACACATGACCATAATGATTGCTGGTTCAAGGACAAAGTGTGCAGACAGTGTGGAAAAGTAGGACACATAGCAAGAGTTTGCATGTTGGGAAAGAAAACCAGCAGCAAGAAATCTCCACAGGAGAAGTACAAGAAGGTACATAAGGTGACGGAGAGTAGTTCAGACAAACAGAAAAGTGATACAGACTCCGGAAGCAAGGAGCTGGGTTGTCTGAAACTACATAATGTGATCAAAACGGAGGATCACCAAACTATCTGGGTCACGCTCAAGATAGCAGGAGCCCAAGTGAAAATGGAACTGGACACAGGATCAGCCCTATCAGTCATAAACTGAAGGGAGTACAAGCGGCTATTCTCACATATACCCTTGAGAGATACAAAGATTGTCTTGAAGACGTACACGGGGCAAAAAGTCTACCCCAAAGGAAAAATAAGGGGGAACGTTATATATAACGGCAAGGAAACACCAAAAATGGACCTATATGTATTGCCAGATGGAGGACCACCACTACTAGGACGTGAATGGATCCGGAAGATACAGCTAGATTGGCATTCCATACAAGCACTGACTGTAGATGCCAAAAAGGATAATGACGTCACACCTGGACGACTGTCAAAAATGCTAACTGACGCACAAGAAGTGTTCCAGCAGGGACTCGGAACACTAAAAGGCATAACAGCGACGATTAAAATAGAGGAAAATGCAAGCCCAAACTTTTTTACGGCCAGACCGGTACCTTATTTTACATCCGTGTGTTAATGGAGACACGGAATGCAGGAGTTGATTTACCAAGTGTTTATTGAACAAAGTCTGGAGGTGAACTAACTACACAAGACGCTATACAGGCTTATATACCCGAGTGGTCACTACTGGTACTACAGTACACAGGGGCTTCAAAAACATAGTTCCTCTTAAAGGTGCATACACTACACCTTATGCGATCCGCCCAGCTGTCGAAGCAGAGCTGGAAGGTTTGGAACGTTCAAGAGTACTGTCCAAAGTGGACTGGAGCGAGTGGGCTACACCCATCGTTCCTGTAATGAAGAGGTCGTTGAGTAATACGCCTGGGGAACCAAAGAAGGTTCGCATCTGTGGGGACTTTAAGGTGACAGTGAATTCACACTGTACAATATCCGCTTCCGCGGATTGAAGATATTTTCGCCTCGCTATCTGGAGGGAAATGCTTCACTAAGATTGATCTGGCCCAGGCGTACCTGCAAATGGAGGTAGAAGAAGCCTCGAAACAGTACCTCATGATCAACACTCATAAAGGTCTCTACCAATACAACGGGCTGGTGTTTGGGGTAGCATCAGCTCCGGCTATTTGGCAAAAGGCAATGGAACAAGTCCTGCAAGGGATTCCAGGGACCCAGTGTTATTTGGACAACATCCTGGTCACGGGCGAAAATGACAGTGATCACCTCGCCAACCTGGAGCAGGTGCTCACTAGATTGAAGGAATATGGGCTCCGAGCTAATCGCCACAAATGCGAGTTTTTCCAGAAGCAGATCTCGTATTGTGGCCACATTATTGATAAAGAGGGGTTACATAAGTCCCCTGAAAAGATCGAGGCAGTAGTCAAGGCTCCAGCACCGGAAAATGTGTCACAACTGAGGTCGTTCCTCGGGCTGGTGAACTACTACCATAAGTTCTTGCCGAATTTGTCTACCGTACTACACCCACTGAACACCCTACTGCAAACGGGGGTACCATGGAAGTGGAGTGACGAATGTAAACGAGCTTTCCAGAAGAGCAAAGCATTGATCACATCAAAAGAGGTGTTGGCTCATTTCAACCCAGCACTACCAATTCGGTTGGCGTGTGATGCATCACCCTATGGCATTGGAGCGGTGCTGTCGCACAAATTCCCGGACGGCTCGGAGAGGCCAGTAGCCTTTGCGTCTCGGTCACTAATCTCAGCCGAGCGTAACTACGCCCAGATTGACAGGGAGGCCCTCAGCCTAGTGTGGGGAGTGAAAAAGTTCAATCACTATCTGCACGGGCAGAAGTTCACCTTGCTGACTGACCACCAACCACTTGTCTCCATCTTTAATCCAAAGAAGGGCGTTCCGGTGATGACTGCGCAACGGCTACAAAGATGGTCCCTTTTTCTAGGGGCGCACCAATATGAAATCGAGTATAAGGGCACAAAACAGCATGGAAACGCTGATGGGCTATCACGCCTGCCACTGCCTACTGCGGATGAAGCACCAGCAGTGGATCCTGTCGAAATATTTCATTCGACTATAATTGAATGCTTGCCAGTAACTAACGCTGGTATAGAGACGGAGACCCGAAATAACCCGACACTGTCTCGGGTATATGATTTGACGGTGAAGGGATGGCCAGCACATGGCGACTCACTGTTGCCAGCATTCTCATCCAGAAGAGAACAGCTGTCAGTATACCAGGGGACCTTGATGTGTGGACCCCGAGTGGTAATTCCACCCAAGTTAAGGGAGAGAGTGCTCAATGAGCTTCACGAAGGTCATCTGGGAGGGGTGAAAATGAAAAGCCTTGCTAGGGCTTATGTGTGGTGGCCGGGGATCGATCAGCAAATCGAGGACCTGACAAAGAGCTGCTCAGGATGCCAGAAGGTCCAAAATGCACCACCACATGCCCCTCTACACCCATGGGAGTGGCCCTCATCTTCATGGCAACGGGTGCATATTGATTTTGCTGGTCCATTCATGGACTCAATGTTTTTAATAGCCGTGGATGCGCTCTCGAAATGGCCTGAGGTGATCAAAATGTCCTCCAGCACCACGGAGAAAACTATTGCAGTCCTACGGACCATTTTTGCCAGGAACGGCTTGCCAGAGCAGATTTGCTCTGATAACGGACCACAGTTTGTGTCCGAAGAGTTTCGAAGATTTATGAAAAGGAATGGGGTAAGGCATTACACATCCGCCCCGTATCATCCAGCCACAAATGGATTGGCTGAGAGGTTCGTACAAACCTTTAAAAAAGCAGTAAAGGCCATGTGCGATGACGACATTCCACTGCAGCATAAGGTGGACAATTTCCTGTTAGCCTACGGAAATGCGACACATGTGTTCTTTAACCGAAGGTTGAGATCTCGTCTGGATTTGCTCAGACCAAATGTACGAAGAGATGTTGAGAGTAAGCAATTCCAGCACATCAATGAGAAGCCGACAAGGAGCTTCAATGTAGGGCAACCAGTCTTGGCCCGCGACTACCGAACAGAGAAATGGCAACCAGGAACGATATGCACACGGCAGAGGCCACTAATGTACACAGTGGATGTTGGGGAGAACATTGTGAGATGCCATGCTGACCAGATCCTAGAGTCACAGGAACGAGTCAACCCCATGTCTCGGCCATACGTACCTGGTGAGGAACCCGATGTACAGGTCGCATCAACCTCAGAAACAATAGCATTGGAAGCTGATGAATCAACTGACGACAGGGTGTTAGAATCGCCTCCGCACCAAGAGCGAGACACTCAGGAAAGGCGTTATCCAGAAAGAATCAGGAAGCCTCCCCAAAGACTGAATTTATAAATAGACTATTTTCAGTTAATGTTGCATGTTAAAAGTGTTAATTGTAATTAGTTTGATATTTAATTGTTAAATGAGTGTTATGGTACTGTTAATCTAAAAGGGGAGGAATTGTAATGTATGTACCTTTTAAGGGGGAGAACTACTTTTTACAGCTCCTGTATATCCTGTAGTACCGGCAGTGACCACACCTGTATATAAACCCTGAGTAGTGATCTGTACAGTTAGTTGCAGTTTGAACCCTCATTCAGTAAACACCTGTTGATCGTTCCCTGCAGTTTTTTGTCTGATTATTGAAGGACACAACATTAAGATACACGGATCTAACACTGCTGAGGGAGTTTGAGCAGCTAGGGGCCAAATTAAAAAGCAGAACCATAAGGGTAATAATCTCTGGATTACTACCTGAGCCACATGCAACTTTGGCTGGGGTAAATAAATTTAGAGAGTTAAATGCGTGGCTCAAAGACTGGTGTGGGAGAAATGGGTTTTGCTGCCTGGGACACTGGCATCAGTACTGGGACAGGAGAGAGCTGTTCTGTTGGGACGGACTTCACTTGGCCAGTGCTGGGACTAGAATCCTGGCAAATCGAATAACTAGGGCTGTAGAGAGGGCTTTAAACTAATTAGTGGGGGGGGAGGTTTTAAGAGAGCGAAAAATAAAAATGACAGCGGAGAAGGCAATAGAGCAAGGTAGCAGTGGGGAATTAAAAACCAGA
The DNA here is from genome assembly GCF_052327205.1 of Somniosus microcephalus. Taxonomy (NCBI): domain Eukaryota; kingdom Metazoa; phylum Chordata; class Chondrichthyes; order Squaliformes; family Somniosidae; genus Somniosus; species Somniosus microcephalus. Next base: position 1,727,285 of record NC_140988.1, on the reverse strand, counting down.
GCGTGTCAGGAAGGGACAGAATGTATAATGATAAAGGTAAAGTAGTAAAAGGGGTAAAAGCAGGAATAAATTGTCAGAAAACATATTCGGAAGTTCTTTATCTGAATGCACGCAGCATTCGTAACAAAATTGACGAGTTGACGGTGCAAATAACTACACATGGGTATGATCTGGTGGCCATTACGGAAACATGGCTGCAAGATAATCATGACTGGGAACTAAACATACAAGGGTATTTGACAATTAGGAAGGACAGACAGGAAGGAAAGGGAGGTGGGGTTGCTATGTTAATCAAGGATGGAATCACTGCAATAGTCAGAAATGATATTGGGTCAAAGGATCAGGATAGTGAAACAGTGGGTGGAGATAAGGAATAATAAGGGGAAAAAGTCACTAGTGGGCGTAGTCTATAGGCCTCCTAATAGTTGCAACTCTGTTGGTCGGAGTATAAATCGGGAAATAGTTGGGGCTTGTAATAAGGGAACAGCTATAATCATGGGGGATTTTAACTTTCATATTGACTGGACTAATCAAATTGGGCATGGCAGCATTGAGGAAGAGTTCATAGAGTGTATTAGGGACGGGTTCCTTGAGCAGTATGTAACTGAACCAACCAGGGGGCAGGCAATCTTAGATCTGGTCCTGTGTAATGAGACAGGATTAATAAAAAATGTCCCAGTAAAGGATCCCCTTGGAATGAGTGACCATAATATGGTTGAATTCCAAATTCAGTTTGAGGGTGAGAGAGTTGGATCTCAAACCAGCGTACTAAGCTTAAATAAAGGAGACTATGAAGGTATGAGAGTAGAATTGACTAAAGTGGACTGGGAAAACAGATTAAAGTGTAAGACGGTACAAGAGCAGTGGTCTACATTCAAGGAGATATTTCACATCTTTCAAGATAAATATATTCCACTGAGGAAAAAGGGGAGTAAAAGAAAAGACAGCCATCCGTGGCTTAGTAAAGTAATAAAGGATAGTATTCGACTGAAAACAAGGGCATATAAATTAACCAAATCTAGTGGGAGGATAGAAGATTGGGAAGCATTTAAAAGCCAGCAAACAATAACTAAAAGATTAATTAAGAAAGGGAAGATAGATTATGAAAGTAAACTAGCAAAAAATATCAAAACAGATAGCAAGAGTTTCTACAGCTATATAAAAAGAAAAAGGGTGGCTAAAGTGAACATTGGTCCCTTAGAGGATGGGACCGGGAAACTAGTGGTGGGGAACATGGAGATGGCAAAGACGCTGAACAAATATTTTGTATCAGTCTTTACAGTAGAAGACACTAAAAATATCCCAACACTGGACAAACAGGGGGCAATGGAGGGGGAGGGGGGGGGAGGGGGAGGAGCTAAACACGATTAAAATCACTAAGGAGATGGTACTCAGTAAAATAATGGGACTTAAGGCGAATAAATCCCCCGGACCTGATGGCCTACATCCTAGGGTGTTGAGAGAAGTGGCAGTAGGGATTGTGGATGCATTGGTGATCATTTTCCAGAACTCCCTGGACTCAGGAAAGGTCCCGGCAGATTGGAAAACTGCTAATGTAACACCCTTATTTAAGAAGGGAAGTAGACAAAAAGCTGGAAACTATGGACCAGTTAGCCTAATATCTGTGGTTGGCAAAATGTTGGAGTCCATTATTAAGGAAACAGTAACAGAGCATTTGGATAAACATAATTTAATAGGACAGAATCAGCATGGTTTTACGAAGGGGAAGTCATGTTTGACAAATTTGCTCGAATTCTTTGAGGATGTAACATACAGGGTGGATAAAGGGGAACCAATGGATGTAGTGTATTTGGACTTCCAAAAGGCATTTGACAAGGTTCCACACAAAAGATTACTGATCAAGATAAAAAATCACAGGATTGGGGGTAATACACTGGCATGAGTGGAAGATTGGCTATCTAACATAAAACAAAGAGTTGGGATAAATGGTTCGTTCTTGGGTTGGCAATCGGTAACTAGTGGTGTTCCGCAGGGGTCAGTGCTGGGACCCCAACTCTTTACAACCTATATTAACGATTTGGAGGAAGGGACCAAGTGCAACATATCCAAGTTTGCCGACGATACAAAGATGGGAGGGAAAGCAGTGAGTGAGGAGGACATAAAAAACCTGCAAAAGGACATAGACAGGCTAAGTGAGTGGGCAGAAATTTGGCAGATGCAATATAATGTTGGAAAGTGTGAGGTTATGCACTTTGGCAGAAAAAATCAAAGAGCAAGTTATTATCTAAATGGAGAGAAACTGCAAAGTGCTACAGTACAAAGGGATCTGGGGGTCCTGGTGCATGAAACACAAAAAGTTAGTATGCAGGTGCAGCAGGTGATCAGGAAGGCCAATGGAATCTTGGCTTTTATTGCAAGGGGGATGGATGGAGTATAAAAACAGGGAAGTCTTGCTGCAGTTATACAGGGTATTGGTGAGGCCACACCTGGAATACTGCGTGCAGTTTTGGTTTCCATATTTAAGAAGATATACTTGCTCTCGAGGCGGTTCAGAGAAGGTTCACTCAGTTGATTCCAGAGATGAGGGGGTTGACGTATGAGGAAAGGTTGAGTAGGTTGGGACTCTACTCATTGGAATTCAGAAGAATGAGAGGCGATCTTATCGAAACGTATAAGATTGTGAGGGGGCTTGATCGGGTGGATGCGGTGAGGATGTTTCCACTGATGGATGAGACTAGAACTAGGGGGCATAATCTTAGAATAAGGGGCTGCCCTTTCAAAACTGAGATGAGGAGAAACTTCTTCACTCAGAGGGTAGTAAATCTATGGAATTTGCTACCCCAGAGAGCTGTGGAAGCTGCGACATTAAATAAATTTAAAATGGAGATAGACAGTTTCCTAGCAGATAAGGGAATTAGGGGTTATGGGGAGAGGGCAGGGATGTGGACATGAGTCTAGGTTCAGATCAGCCATGATCCTATTGAGTGGCCGTATGGCCTACTCCTGCTCCTATTTCTTATGTTCTTATAATCGCTCCTCCCCAAGGGGCCTCGCACAACAAGATTGCTAATTAATCCTTTCTCATTACATAATACCCAGTCTAAGATGGCCTGATCTCTAGTTGGTTCCTCGACATATTGATCCAGGAAACCATCCCGTATACACTCTAGGAATTCCTCCTCCACAGTATTGTTACTAATTTGGTTAGCCCAATCTATATGTAGATTAAAGTCACCCATGATAACTGCTGTGCCCTTATTGCACGCGTCTCTAATTTCCCGTTTAATGCCATCCCCAACCTCAGCATTACTGTTTGGGGGTCTGTATACAACTCCCACTAACGTCTTCTGCCCTTTGGTATTTCTCAGCTCTGCCGATACAAATTCCACATCATCAGAGCTAATATTCTTCCTTACTATTGTGTTAATCTCCTCTTTAACCAGCAATGCTACCCCACCTCCTTTTCCTTTTTTCCTGTCCTTCCTGAATATTGAATACCCCTGGATGTTGAATTCCCAGTCTTAGTCACCCTGGAGCCATGTCTCCGTAATCCCAATTATATCATATCCGTTTACATCTATTTGCGCAGCTAATTCATCCACCCTATTACGAATGCTCCTCACATTAAGACACAAAGCCTTCAGGCTTGATTTTTTAACACTCTTAGTCCTTTTAGAATTATTATTTACTGTGGCCCTGTTTGATTTATACCATTGATTTCTCTGCCTTCCACTTTTGCTTTTCTCCTTCCTGTCTTTTGTTTCTATCTTTGCTTCCCTTTCCTCTGTCTCCCTGCACAGGTTCCCAACCCCCTGCCATTTTAGTTTAAACCCTCCTCAACAGGACTAGCAAACACTCCCCCTAGAACATAGGTTCCGGTCCCGCCCAGGTGCAAACCGTCCAGTTTGTACTGGTCCCACCTCCCCCAGAACCGGTTCCAATGTCCCAGGAATTTAAATCCCTCCCCCTTGCACCATTCCTCTAGCCACGTATTCATCTGAAATGTCCTTCTATTTCTACTCTGACTAGCACATGGCACTCATAGCAATCCTAAGATTGCTACCTTTGAGGTCCTATTTTTTAATTTACCTCCTAACTCCCTATATTCAGCTTTTAGGACCTGATCCCATTTTTTTACCAATATAATTGGTACCTATATGCACCACGATAACTGGCTGTTCACCCTCCCCCTCCAGAATGTCCTGCAGCCGCCCCGAGACATCCTTGACCCTTGCACCAGGCAGGCAATATACCATCCTGGAGTCTCGTTTGCAGCCGCAGAAACGCCTATCTATTCCCCTTACAATAGAATCCCTTATCACTATAGCTCTCCCACTCTTTTTCCTCCCGTCCTGTGCAGCAGGACCACCCATGGTGCCAGGAAGTTGGCTGCTGCTGCCTTCCCCCGATAAGCCATCTCCCTCAACAATATCCAAAGTCTTATATCTGTTTGAAAGGGGGATGGCCACAGGGGACCCCTGCATTATCTGCCTGCGCCTACTACTCTGCCTGGTGGTCACCTATTCCGTTCCTGCCTGTGCAGCCTTTACCTACGGTGTGACCGACTCCCTAAACGTACTATCCACGATGTTCTCAGCATCGCGAATGCTCCAGTATGTATCCATTCGCAGCTCCAGCGCCGCAATGCGGTCTGCCAGTAGCTGCAGCTGGATACACTTCCTGCATACATGGTCGTCGGGGACACAGGAAGTGTCCCTGATTTCCCACATAGTGCAGGAGGAGCATGCCACGGGACCGAGCTGTGCTGCCATGACTTACCCTTTAATTAATTCAAATGAAATTAAATCAATACCACTAATTATACTACAATTAAATGATATACTCAAGGGCCCTTGTTTACTAGCACTCCCCGCAACACAACAGAGACCCTAGAAACTATAAACCACAAAAATTAAGTTTGGAAAAAAGCGAGAAATACTCACCAACCAATCACGTACCTGCTTTCTGGTGACGTCACACTTCGATTACTTTTTACTTCTCGCTGCTGCCGCCGGTGAGTCTACGTCGCTCTCTCTCTCCCCGCTCCTTAACTCCTCGGTCCTCGGATCTTTTATACTCAGCTGAGAGGGCAGACGGGACCTCAGTTTAACATCTCAACCGAAAGATGGCACCTCTGACAGTGCAGCGCTCCCTCAGTAATGCACTGGAGTGTCAGCCTGGATTTCATGCTGAAGTCTCTGCAATGAGACTTGAACCCACAACCTACTGACTACCATGGCTGACACTAAAGACTGTTTGCAACCTCTAACCTTTTTTAATTTATTTGTTCATGGGGTGGGCATCACTGGCAAGGCCAGTGTTTATTGCCCATCCCTAATTGCCCTTGAGAAGGTGGTAGTGAGCCGCCTTCTTGAACCGCTATTGCTTTGTAGCAGTTTGGTACAACTGAGTGTCTTACTGGGCCATTTCAGAGGGTCAGTTAAGAGTCAACCACATTGCTGTGGGTCTGGAGTCACATATAGGCCAGACCGGGTAAGGACGGCAGATTTCCTTCCCTAAAGGACATTAGTGAACCAGATGGGTTTTTATGGCAATCCGGTAGTTTCATGGTCAGCATTACTGACACTAGCTTTTTATTCCAGATTTATTTAATTAACTGAATTTAAATTCCCCAGCTGCGTGTGGTGGGATTTGAACTCGTGTCTCTGCAAACATCAGTCGAGGCCTCTGTATTACTAATACAATAGCAAAATACTGCGGATGCTGGAAATCTGAAATAACAGAAAATGCTGGAAATACTCAGCAGGCCGTGGAGAGAGAAACAGAGTTAACGTTTCAGGTCTGGGACCCTTCATCAGAACTGGAAAAAGCTGGAGATGTAACAGATATTAAGCAGGTGCAGAGACGGCGGCGGGGGGGGTTAGGAGGGGAGGAAGGAATTGAAAGAACATACTGTGAAAATGTTGCAAATGGGAATGGCAAAATCATACAGCATGAAAAATGGGGGCAGGGATTATTATCTGAAATTGTTGAACTCGATATCGAGTCCGGAAGGCTGTAAAGTGCCTAATCGAAAGATGAGGTGCTGTTCCTCGAGTTTACGCTGAGCTTCCGTGGAACAGTGCAAGAGCCCGAGGACAGAGAGATCAGAGTGGGAGTGGAGCGGAAAATTAAAGTGACAGGCGACCGGAAGCTCAGGGTCACCCTTACGGACTGAAAGGAGGTGTTCCGCAAAGCGGTTGCCCAATCTGCGTTTGGTCTCCCCAATGTAGAGGAGACCGCATCGTGAGCAGCGAATACAGTATATTAAATTGCAAGAAGTACAAGTAAATCGCTGTTTCACCTGGAAGGGGTGTTTGGGGCCCTGGACAGTGGGAAGGGGGGAGGTAAAAGGGCATGTGTTGCATCTCCTGCGTTTGCACGGGAAGGTGCCAGGTGAAGGAGAAGGGCTGTTAGGGGTGATTGAGGAATGGACCAGGGTGTTGCGGAGGGAGCTTTCCCTTCGGAATGCCGAAAGGGGAGGTGAGGGGAAGATGTGTTTGGTGGTGGGATCACGTTGGAGGTGGCGGAAATGGCGGAGGATGATCCGTTGAATGTGGAGGCTGGTGGGGTGAAAGGTGAGGACGAGGGGAACCCTATCGTGGTTCAGGGAGGGAGGGGAAGGGGTGAGAGCAGAAGTGCGGGAAATGGAACAGACACGGTCAAGGGCCGTGTCAACCACAGTAGAGGGGAATCCTCGGTTGAGGAAAAAGGAAGACATGTCGGAAGCACTGGTATGGAAGGTGGCATCGTCAGAACAGACGCGGCGGAGACGGAGAAACTGGGAGAATGGAATAGAGTCCTTACAGGAAACGGGGTGGGAGGAAGTGTAGTCCAGGTAGCTGTGGGAGTCGGTGGGCTTGTAGTGGATGTTTGTCGAAAGCTGATCGCCAGAAATGGAGACGGAGAAGTCAAGGAAGGGAAGGGAAGAGTCGGAGATGGACCATGTGAAGGTGAGGGAAGGGTGGAAATTGGAAGTAAAGTGAATGAACGTATCTAGTTCAGGGCAAGAGCAGGAAACGGCACCGATACAGTCATCAATGTACCGGAAAAATAGGTGAGGGAGGGGACCCGAGTAGGACTGGAACATAGAGTGTTCCACAAATCCCATGAACAGGCAGGCATAGCTAGGGCCCATGCGGGTTCCCATAGCAACACCTTTAATTTGGAGGAAGTGAGTGGAGTCAGAGAAGAAGTTGTTCAATGTGAGAACAAGTTCAGCCAGGCGGAGGAGGGTGGTGGAGGATGGGGACTGGTTGGGCCGCTGTTCAAGGAAGAAACGGAGCGCCCTCAGGCCATCCTGGTGGGGGATGGAGGTGCAGAGGGATTGTACGTCCATGGTGAAAAGGAGACGGTTGGGGCCAGGAAACTGGAAACTGTTAAAGTGACGGAGGGCGTCGGAAGAGTCGCGAATGTAGGTGGGAAGAGACTGGACAAGGGGAGAAAAAATAGAGTCGAGATAGGAAGAGATAAGTTCCGCGGGGGCAAGAACAGGCTGAAACGATGGGTCTACCAGGGCAGTCCTGTTTGTGGATCTTGGGAAGGAGGTAGAAGCGGGCTGTGCGGGGTTGGGGGACTATGAGGTTGGCGGCCATGGAGGGAAGATCTCCAGAGGAGATGAGGTCAGTGACTGTCTTGGAAACAATGGCTTGATGTTTGCTAGTGGGGTCATGGTCCAGGCGGAGGTAGGAGGAGGTGTTGGCGTTCAGCTTCCACACGCTAGAGGTCCAGTAACATAACCACTGTGCTACCATTCCAAATATAAAGTAGTAGAACTAAATATGGTTACCAACTCTGGACCTATTCCCGGAGGTTTCATCACATGATCTCCCACAGTCCAACAGCCTTTATTCCTGTCTCCAATAGAAGATAGGAGCAGGAGTCGGCCATTCGGCCCCTCGAGCCTGCTCCGCCATTCAATGCGATCATGGCTGATCATCCAAACTCAGTACCCTGTCCCTGCTTTCTCTCCATATCCCTTGATCCCTTTAGCCTTAAGAAATACATCTAACTCCTTGAATATATTTAATGAATTGGCCTCAACTGCCTTCTGTGGTAGAGAATTCCACAGGTTCATCACTCTCTGGGTGAAGAAATTCTTCCTCATCTCTGTCCTAAATGGCTTACCCCTTATCCTTAGACTGTGACCCCTGGTTCTGGACTCCCCGGCCATCGGGAACATCCTTCCTGCATCTAGTCTGTCTAGTCCTGTTAGAATTTTATAAGTTTCAATGATATCCCCTCTCATTCTTCTAAACTCCAGCGAGTATAAGCCCAATCGACCCAATCTCTCCTCATACGTCATTCCTGCCATCCCAGGTATCAGTCTGGTGAATCTTCGCTGCACTCCCTCCATGGCAAGAACATCCTTCCTCAGATAAGGCGACCAAAACTGCACACAATACTCAAGTCTAAAGACGGAAGTCACACCCCCATCCACATCAATGGGGCTGTGGTGGAAAGGGTGGACAGCTTTAAGTTCCTCGGAGTCCACATCACGGAAGACCTCTCCTGGTCCCTCAATACCTCCTCTCTGGTGAAGAAGGCCCAGCAGCGCCTATATTTCCTAAGGAGGCTGAAAGGATGTAACCTGTCACCCCTGATCCTCTCTAACTTTTACCGCTGCACAATAGAGAGCATCCTGACAAACTGTATCACAGTATGGTACGGCAGCTGTAGCTACTCTGACTGGAAAGCCCTGCAGCGGGTAGTCAAAACTGCCCAACGCATTACCGGCACCCGGCTACCAACCATAGAGCACATATACCAGAAACGCTGTTTACGGAGGTCATGGTCCATCATCAAAGACCCTACCCACCCCAGCCACAGTCTGTTCGCCCTCCTGCCATCCGGGAGATGCTACAGATGCATTCGCACCCGTACGACCAGATTTAGGAACAGCTTCTTTCCCAGGGCTGTCATCCTACTGAACTCCACAAATAAACTCTAAAGCCTGCACATCTGCCAATGCACTTTATTATGGTTATATTTATGTTAATGTATTACAAGCCAAATGTATGTTGAATGTTTAAATGTCTTAATCTAAATGTACACTCTCGGGAGCTGCAAGCCTACATTTCGTTGTACTGCACTTGTGCGCTAACAATGACAATAAAAGTTGATTTGATTTGATTTTGAGATGTGGTCTCACCAAGGCCCTGTACAACTGCAGCAAGACATCTGTGTTCCTGTACTCAAACCCTCTCGCTACGAAGGCCAACATACCATTTGCCTTCTTAACCGCCTGCTGCAACTGCATGCTTACCTTCAGCGACTGGTGCACAAGGACACCCAGGTCTCTTTGCACTTCCCCTTCTCCCAATCTATTGCCGTTCAGATAATAATCTGCCATCCTGTTTTTGCCACCAAAGTGGATAACCTCGCATTTATCCACATTATACTGCATCTGCCATGCTTCTGCCCAATCACCCAACCTGTTCAAATCATTACTGGAGTTTCTCAGCATCCTCCTCACAGCACACACGCCCACCCAGCTTTGTGTCGTCTGCAAACTTGGAGATATTACATCTAGTTCCCTTGTCTAGATCATTAATATATATAGTGAATAACTGGGGTCCTAGGACCGATCCCTGCAGTACCCCACTAGTCATGGCCTGCCACTTGGAAAAAACCCGTTTATTCCAACTCTTTGCTTTCTGTCTGCCCCTTGCCCCCAATCCCGTGTGCTTTAACTTTACACGCTAATCTCTTATGTGGGACCTTATCGAAAGCCTTCTGAAAGTCCAAATACACCACATCCACTGGTTCTCCCTTATCTATTTTACCAGTTACCTCCTCAAAAAATTCCAGTAGATTAGTCAAGCACGATTTACCTTTTGTAAATCCATGTTGACTTTGTCTGATCCGGTCACTGTTTTCCAAGTGCTCTACTATTACATCTTTTATAATGGACTCTAGCATTTTCCCCACTACCGATGTCAGGCTTACCGGTCTGTAATTCCCCGTTTTCTCTCTACCACCTTTTTTGAAAAGTGGGGTAACATTAGCTACCCTCCAATCCATGGGAACTGTTCCAGAGTCTATCGAATTTTGGAAGATGATCAGCAATGCATCTACTATTTCTAGGGCCACTTCCTTAAATATTTTTATTAACAAATAAATCAAAGTCCCTATGATTTTACTTTCAGACAATAGTGTGCAGGAGATTGATCTTCAATGGCTGGAGGCTGGCGATCTGACAACAGTTGCTATTGCCGCCGACCCGGGACACCCGAAGCCAGCAGGCCCTGAGCGGAACCTTTGTACCGGAAGCTGTCGCCGCCGGACGGGCGGCGGTTGTGACGGTTGGAGTGGCGCGCGCAACCAGAGCCCGCCGCCATGAGCGGGAGACCGAGCCCGACCGGGGGACCGAGCCCGACCGGGGAACCGGGACTGACCGGGGGACCGAGCCCGACCGGGGAACCGGGACTGACCGGGGGACCGAGCCCGCCGCCCGGGGAACCGGGACTGACCGGGGGACCGAGCCCGACCGGGGAACCGGGACTGACCGGGGGACCGAGCCCGACCGGGGAACCGGGACTGACCGGGGGACCGAGCCCGACCGGGGAACCGGGACTGACCGGGGGACCGAGCCCACCCGGGGAACCGGGACTGACCGGGGGACCGAGCCCGCCGCCCGGGGAACCGAGAGTGACCGGGGGACCGAGCCCGCCGCCCGGGGAACCGGGACTGACCGGGAGGCCGAGACTGACCGGGGGACCGAGCCCAGCCGGGGAACCGGGACTGACCGGGGGACCGAGCCCAGCCGGGGAACCGGGACTGACCGGGGGACCGAGCCCGCCGCCCGGGGAACCGAGAGTGACCGGGGGACCGAGACTGACCGGGGGACCGAGCCCGACCGGGGGACCGGGACTGACCGGGAGGCCGAGAGTGACCGGGGGGCCGAGCCCGCCGCCCGGGGAACCGGGACTAACTGGGGGGCCGGGACTGACCGGGGGACCGAGACCGACCGGGGGACCGAGCCCGCCGCCCGGGGAACCGGGACTGACCGGCGGACCGAACCCGGGACCGAGCCGCCCTCCCGCCAAGAGCCGTCGACGCGGCGTCTTCTCCTGGGTGCGCGGCCGCTCGTTGGGCCGCGGCCTCGGGCCGCTGGTGGAGCCGGGCCGGGAGACCTACTGCATCAGGACCAGCCTGTACCGCTCGATGAACCCGGCCGGCTCGGTGCCGCTCAGCACCAAGACCCACGGAGCCGCCTTCAACCTGGAGTACTCGCCCGACGGGTAAGGAGCGGCACCCGGAGCCGGCCCTCACCCGCTCCCTGACCCGGTGCAGTGTTGCCCAGAATAAATACCCACCCACTAACACCCGGTGGGCATTCTCAGAAGTTTAGTGGTGGTGTAAGCTGGTTCTAATTTTGCATCTATCCTGAATATTTATGGTGTAAGCCATGTATCAAGCTCGATTCGTCTCGAGAGCAGAAGACGGAGGCTAACCTTGCCTGCGCTGTGGGGTCAGTTTGGACCCTGACTTTGGGATTCAAGCTACATTTACCCTGCAGCACGAGTGCCAAGTGAAACTACTTCACACTGATGCTACAGTTGAAAATGCAAACCTGGAGTAAACTTTCACTACCCTGTGAAACCTGCAGAAACGTTTTAATATCTAGGCCACAGTACATGTTGGACTTTATTTGACAACAATCTATTAGTGCTGTGATTTTTGCTGTGGTACCATTATTGGGCTATCGTTGGATATAAATATAAGGTCGTGTGCACACTGTCACCTGGTCCAGGCCTCCGCTTCTATGCACCGTTAGGAAGGCAATGGGGAAATAAAGGCATGAGCTGAGAGATGGGCAGCTACCAATTGGAATCTAGTTATGGCCAACCAATGAGATTCAAGGGACATCATGGGATGGATAGCACAAAAAAGACAACTGGCTCAATCTCTCTTGGCAGTGATCACCTTGTCCATTATAGAATCATAGACTAGTAAAAAGAAAGACTTGCATTTATATAGCGCCTTTCACAACCACCAGAAGACCCAAACCGCTTTACAGCCAATGAAGTACTTTTTGAAGTGGAGTCACTGTTGTAGGAAACACGACAGCCAATTTGCACCCAGCAAGCTCCCACAAACAACAATGTGATAATGATCAAATAATCTGTTTTAATGTTTATTGAAGGATAAATATTGGTCAGGACACCGGGGAGAACTCCCCCCCGCTCTTCAAAATAATGCCATAGGATCTTTTATGTCCACCTGAGGGGCCTCAGTTTAATGTATCATCCGAAAGATGGCACCTACGACAGTGCAGCATTCCCTCAGTACTGCACTGGAGCGTCAGCCTAGATTTTTGCGCTCAAGTCTCTGGGTGGGGACTTGAACCCTCAACCTTCTGACTCAGGCGAGAGTGCTACTAACTAAACCATGACTGACACTGTACAGCACAGAAGGAGGCCATTCGGCCCATCAAGTTTGCGCCGGCTCTTTTGAAGAGCAATCCAGTTAGTCCCACTCCCCTGCTATTTCCACTTTCCCTGCAATTTTTTCTCCAAGTATTTATCCAATTCCCTTTTAAAGGCTACTATTGATTCTATTTGTAGGGAAATGGTGTTAGGAAAATTGATGGGACTGAAAGCCGATAAATCCCCAGGGCCTGATAATCTACATCCCAGGGTACTTAAGGAAGTGGCCCTAGAAATAGTAGATGCATTGCTGGTCATCTTCCAGAACTCGATAGACTCTGGAACGGTACCCATGGATTGGCGGGTAGCTAATGTTACCCCACTATTCAAAAAAGGTGGTAGAGAAAAGGCGGGGAATTATAGACCGGTAAGCTTGTCATCGGTAGTGGGGAGAATGCTAGAGCCCATTATAAAAGATGTAATAGCAGAGCACTTGGAAAGCAGTGACTGGATCGGACAAAGTCAACATGGATTTACAAAAGGTAAATCATGCTTGACTAATCTACTGGAATTTTTTGAGGATGTAACTGGTAAAATAGATAAGGGAGAACCAGTGGATGTGATGTATTTGGACTTTCAGAAGGCTTTCGATAAGGTCCCGCGTAAGAGATTAGCGTGCAAAATTAAGGCACATGGGATTGGGGGCAAGGTATTGACTTGGATAGAGAACTGGTTGGCGGACAGAAAGCAAAGAGTTGGAATAAACGGGTCGCTTTCCGAGTGGCAGGCAGTGACTAGTGGGGTACCGCAAGGATCGGTCCTACGACCCCAGCTGTTCACAATATATATTAATGATCTGGACGAGGGAATTGGATGTAATATCTCCAAATTTGCAGACGACACAAAGCTGGGGGGGAGGGTATGCTGTGAGGAGGATGTCGTGAAACTCCAGCACGATTTGGACAGGTTGGGTGATCGGGCAGAAACATGGCAAATGCACTATAATGTGGATAAATGTGAGGTTATCCACTTTGGTGGCAAAAACAGGAAGGCAGATTATTATTTGAATGGCAATAGATTGGGAGAAGGGGAAGTGCAGAGAGACCTGGGTGTTCTTGTACACCAGCCGCTGAAGGTAAGCATGCAGGTGCAGCAGGCAGTTAAGAAGGCAAATGGTATGTTGGCCTTCGTAGCAAGAGGGTTCGAGTACAAGAACAAGGATGTCTTGCTGCAGTTGTACAGGGCCTTGGTGAGACCACACCTTGAGTATTGTGTGCAGTTTTGGTCGCCTTATCTGAGGAAGGACGTTCTTGCCATGGAGGGAGTGCAGCGAAGATTCACCAGGCTGATACCTGGGATGGCAGGAATGACGTATGAGGAGAGATTGTGTCGATTGGGCTTATACTCACTGGAGTTTAGAAGATTGAGAGGGGATCTCATCAAAACCTATAAAATTCTGTCAGGCCTGGACAGACTAGATGCAGGAAGGATGTTTCTGATGGCCGGGGAGTCCAGAACCAGGGGTCTAAGGATAAGGGGTAAGCCATTTAGGACTGAAATGAGGAATTTCTTCACCCAGAGAGTGGTGAACCTGTGGAATTCTCTGTCACAGAGGCTGGTGGAGGCCAGTTCATTAAGTATATTCAAGAAAGAGTTGGATATATTTCTTAAGGCTAAAGGGATATGGGGAGAAGGCAGGGACCGGGTACTGAATTTGGATGATCAGCCATGATCTCATTGAATGGCAGAGCAGGCTCGAGGGGCCGAATGGCCTACTCCTGCTCCTATCTTCTATGTTTCTATCCACCACTCTGTAGGCAGTGCACTCTAAATCCGAACCACTCATTGCGTAAAAAGGTTTTCCTCATGTCGCCTCTGGTTCTTTTGCCAATTATCATAAATCTGTACCCTCTGATTATCGACCCATTTTTGTACTCTCTGCCTCTATTTATAAAGCCCAGGATCCCATGTGCTTTATTAACTGCTTTGTTAACCTGTCCTGCCACCTTCGAAGATTTGTGAAGAAGCACCCCGAGATCGCTCTCTTCTTTCACCCCATTAAGATTGTACCATTTAGTGTGTATGGTCTCTCCTCATTCTTCGACCAAAATGTATCACCTCACGCTTCTCTGCATTGAACTTCATCTGTCATGTGTCTGCCCTTTCCACCAGCCTGTCTATGTCCTCTTGAAGTCTATTACTATCTTCCTCACTTTTTACTACACTTCCAAGTTTCACGTCTGCCACGTTTCCTACATTACAACAGTGACTACACTGCAAAAGTACTTAAATGGCTGTAAGTGGGACGTCCTGTGGTTGTCAATGGCACGATGTAAATACAAGTATTTCTTTAACCCCAATTATTTATATTTACATATATTAGTGTGTGGGTGTTTAGTCAGGATAGAGGCTGTAACCCGGGCTCTGGATTGTGGTCTGAGTGGGAGGCATAAACAAGGAAAATGTTCAAAAATAGATCAGGTGGGTGTGAAGGCAACGGTTGGCAGAGGAGGCTGCAGACTGGGGCAAGGCTGGAGTCTGATAAGGTGAGCGTTAGTGCACTTTTCAAATTGATGTTACGCAGCTGAGGCTGGTTTAAAAGTATGAGGGACTGGTTGGGGATTGTTGGGCTGAGAATGTGGAACAGAAGGATGTACTCGATGAGGCTGTACTGGAAGCAAATCCAGCTAATTACCCATTGCCATAGCTGTGCTGCTGCTAATGTGGCGTTTGGGTGGGTTACCGAGGAGTACTTGGGTAGATGGGGCCAAATTAATGGAGGAACTTAGAAAGAAAATGAAATGTATTCAAAGTCAGGACTGGATGCATAAGTGGGGTGGGTACCAGTTGAAACATCAGAGAGCAATATGGCTGGCTTGTGTATTTTTCTGGAATTGATTCTCTGAAGATGGGAGCTTCAATACCAAGTGTTTAGCATGAACAAATTGGAAACACGCTAGGGACTCTTTAATCATACAGACACACAGCTTTTAATTTTGCAGAATTTCAAATATACCAGCATTTCATGAGGGAAGAAACAAAATTGATCTCAGCACTTTCTTACAACATTGCAAGTTTCATATTGCTCTAAAACCTCTGAATAGGGCAGTTGGACAGATTAGGAGGAAAGCTGTAGTTCGAGTATTTTCATTGTTTGTGTGAATACAGAATTGACACATAGAGAATATAGAATCATCGAATGGTTACAGCACAGAAGGAGGCCCGTCGAGCCCGTGCCGGCTCTCTGCAAGAGCTCTTCAGCTAGTCCCACTCCTCCGGTTATTCCCCGTAGCCCTGCAAATTTTTTTCTTTCAGGTACTTATCCAATTCCCTTTTGAAAGCCACAATTGAATCTGCCTCCACCACCCTTCCAGGCAGTGAATTCCAGATCCTAACCACTCGCTGCGTAAAAGAGTTTTTTCTCATGTCGCCTTTGGTTCTTCTGTCAATCATCTTAAATCTGTGTCCTCTGGTTCTCGACCCTTCCGCCAATGGGAACAGTTTCTCTCTATCTACTCTGGCCAGACCCCTCATGATTTTGAGCACCTCAATCTCCTCTCAACCTTCTCTGCTCTTAAGGAGAACAACCCCAGCTTCTCCAGTCTATCCATGTATCTGAAGTCCCTCATCCCTGGTACCATTCTTGTAAATCTCCTCTGCACCCTCTCTAAGGCCTTCACATCCTTCCTAAAGTGCAGTGCCCAGAATTGGACACAATACTCCAGTTGAGGCCGAACCAGTGTTTTATAAAAGTTCATCATAACTTCCTTGCTTTTGTACTCTATGTCTCTATTTATGAAGCCCAGGATCCCGTATGCTTTTTAACTGCTTTCTCAACCTGCCCTGCTACCTTCAACGATTTGTGCACATATACCCCCAGGTCTCTCTCTTCATGCACCCCTTTAGAATTGTATCCTTTAGTTTATATTGTCTCTCTTCGTTCTTCCTACCAAAATGTATCACTTCGCTGCATTAAATTTCATCTGCCATGTGTCCGCCCATTCCACCAGCCTGTCTATGTCCTCTTGAAGTCTATCGCTATCCTCCTCACTGTACACTATACTTCCAAGTTTTGTGTCATCTGCAAATTTTGAAATTGTTCAAGATTATTTTATTGCCATATGTAACTGGTACAATGGAATGCTTACTCCCCACTCACTCCCACAATATAAGTATAATAAATATAAAAAGCAAAAGTAAAAACAAGTATAAATATAGAATCAATAAGCAAATAAGTATAGCAATGACAGTCCAAGTTGCAGGATATGATGAATAGTGCAAAAAGCCTCTATTACCACTGGAAGTAATAGTAATGTAATATGATAAGTATATGGTAGTATAAGTATATATAAATAAGTATAAGTTAAAATGCAGTGTGCAATGTACAAATGAGTTATAAGTTATATAAGTTAAGGTTGAGGTACAAGAGTCCTATGTGCACACAGTCCAGTGATCAAGAATGTTCTTGTGCGCTCATGGTTCAAGTGATATACAGTTCCAGGGTGGGAGGGAGAATGTGACTATGGTATGTGGGGCAGTGCGGTTAGCAGTTCAGTAGGCGCACTGCCTGTGGGTAGAAACTGTTCTTGAACCTGTTGGTCCTGGTTCGAATGCTGCGGTACCGACGGCCGGACCGCAGGAGGGAGAACAGTTCGTGCCCAGGGTGATTGGGGTCCTGGATGATGGAGCGGGCCTTGTTCCGACACCTGGTCTGAAAGATCTCCTCGATGGACGGAAGTGCACACCCGATGATCTTTTCTGCCGTCCTCACAACCCTCTGGATGGCTTTCCTGTCCTGTGCAGTGGTGTTACCATACCACACATTGACACCACCCGTCAGGACGCTCTCTATGGTGCCGTGGTAAAAGTTCACAAGTCACTGTGTGCTTATGCAGCATTTCCTCAGGCACCGTAGAGGGTAGAGGCGCTGGTGTGCCTTCTTCAGCATGGCCTCAGTGTTGTGATTCCAGGCCAGGTCATCGGAGATCTGCAGCCCCAGGAATCGGAAGCAACTGACGACTTCCATTGGTGTCCCGTCTATGCTGATGGGGCAGTGGTTCCCTCGGTGGCTTCTGAAGTCCACGATGAGCTCCCTAGTCTTGCCAACGTTCAGGGCAAGATTGTTGTCATTGCAGCATCTCATCAGCTGGACTATCTCATCTCTGTACTCCGTCTCGTCGTCGTTGCTTATCAGGGCGATTACTGTGGTGTCGTCGGCAAACTTGATGATCCGGTTGTTGCTGTGTATGGCTGTACAGTCATGTGTAAACAGAAAGTACAACCGAGGACTGAGGCAGCAGCCTTGTGGCGCTCCGGTGTTGAGGACCAGAGTGGATGATGTGTTGTTCCCTATTTTCACCACTTGAGGCCTGCCAGTCAGAAAATCCAGAATCCAATTGCAGATGGGAGTGCCCAGGCCTAGGTCCCTCAGTTTCAGGACCAGCTTGGAGGGAACAATAGTATTAAATGCAGAACTGTAGTCAATGAACAACAGTCTGACGTAGGTGTCCCTCCTGTCTAGATGTTCCAGGCCAGTGTGTAGTGTTAGGGAGATGGCGGCGTCCATAGACCTGTTCGCCCTGTATGCGAACTGGAACGGGTCCGAGGAGTCGGGGATGATGCTGTTTATGTGTCATGACCAGCTTTTCCAGGCACTTCATGGCTACGGCTGTTAGAGCCACGGGTTGATAGTCATTGTGCCCTGTACACCCAAGTCTAAGTCATTAATCTCTATATATAGACAAACAGTGATCCTAGTACCGACCCCTGGGGAACACCTAGTACCGACCCCTGGGGAACACCTAGTACCGACCCCTGGGGAACACCTAGTACCGACCCCTGGGGAACACCTAGTACCGACCCCTGGGGAACACCTGGTACAGACCCCTGGGGAACACCTGGTACCGACCCCTGGGGAACACCTAGTACCGACCCCTGGGGAACACCTAGTACCGACCCCTGGGGAACACCTAGTACCGACCCCTGGGGAACACCTAGTACCGACCCCTGGGGAACACCTAGTACCGACCCCTGGGGAACACCTAGTACCGACCCCTGGGGAACACCTAGTACCGACCCCTGGGGAACACCTGGTACCGACCCCTGGGGAACACCTGGTACCGACCCCTGGGGAACACCTAGTACCGACCCCTGGGGAACACCTAGTACCGACCCCTGGGGAACACCTAGTACCGACCCCTGGGGAACACCTAGTACCGACCCCTGGGGAACACCTAGTACCGACCCCTGGGGAACACCTAGTACCGACCCCTGGGGAACACCTAGTACCGACCCCTGGGGAACACCTAATACCGACCCCTGGGGAACACCTAGTACCGACCCCTGGGGAACACCTGGTACCGACCCCTGGGGAACACCTAGTACCGACCCCTGGGGAACACCTAGTACCGACCCCTGGGGAACACCTAGTACCGACCCCTGGGGAACACCGAGTACCGACCCCTGGGGAACACCTGGTACCGACCCCTGGGGAACACCTAGTACCGACCCCTGGGGAACACCTAGTACCGACCCCTGGGGAACACCTGGTACCGACCCCTGGGGAACACCTGGTACCGACCCCTGGGGAACACCTAGTACCGACCCCTGGGGAACACCTAGTACCGACCCCTGGGGAACACCTAGTACCGACCCCTGGGGAACACCTAGTACCGACCCCTGGGGAACACCTAGTACCGACCCCTGGGGAACACCTAGTACCGACCCCTGGGGAACACCTGGTACCGACCCCTGGGGAACACCTGGTACCGACCCCTGGGGAACACCTAGTACCGACCCCTGGGGAACACCTAGTACCGACCCCTGGGGAACACCTAGTACCGACCCCTGGGGAACACCTAGTACCGACCCCTGGGGAACACCTAGTACCGACCCCTGGGGAACACCGAGTACCGACCCCTGGGGAACACCTAGTACCGACCCCTGGGGAACACCTAGTACCGACCCCTGGGGAACACCTAGTACCGACCCCTGGGGAACACCTAGTACCGACCCCTGGGGAACACCGAGTACCGACCCCTGGGGAACACCGAGTACCGACCCCTGGGGAACACCTAGTACCGACCCCTGGGGAACGCCTAGTACCGACCCCTGGGGAACGCCTAGTACCGACCCCTGGGGAACGCCTAGTACCGACCCCTGGGGAACGCCTAGTACCGACCCCTGGGGAACGCCTAGTACCGACCCCTGGGGAACGCCTAGTACCGACCCCTGGGGAACGCCTAGTACCGACCCCTGGGGAACACCTAGTACCGACCCCTGGGGAACACCTAGTACCGACCCCTGGGGAACACCTAGTACCGACCCCTGGGGAACACCTAGTACCGACCCCTGGGGAACACCTGGTACCGACCCCTGGGGAACACCTAGTACCGACCCCTGGGGAACACCTGGTACCGACCCCTGGGGAACACCACTGTATACCTTCCTCCAGTCCGAAAAACAACTGTTCACTACTCTCCTGTCACTTAGCCAATTCCGTATCCATGCTGCCACTGTCACTTTTATTCCATGGGCTTCAACTTTGCTGACAAGCCTATTATGTGGCACTTTGTTGAACGCCTTTTGGAAGTCCATGTACACCATGTCAACTGCATTGCTCTCATCAACCCTCTCTGTTACCTCATCAAAAAAACTCAATCAAGTTAGTTAAACATGATTTGCCTTTAAAAAATCCATGCTGGCTTTTCTTAATTAATCCATACTTGTCCAAGTGACTGTTAATTCTGTCCCGGATTATCGTTTCTAAAAGCTTCCCCACTACCGAGGTTAAAGTGACTGGCCTGTAGTTGCTGGGTTTATCCTTGCACCCTTTTTTGAACAAGGATGTAATGTTTGCAATTCTCCAGTCCTCTGTCACCAGCCCCGTATCCAAGGAGGTATGGAAGATTATGGCCAGTACCTCCGCAATTTCCACCTTTACTTCCCTCAGCATCCTAGGATGCATCCCATCCAGTCCTGGTGACTTATCTACTTTAAGTACAGCCAGCCTTGCTAGTACCTCCTCCTTCTCAATTTTTATCCCATCCAGTATCTCAACTACCTCCTCTTTCACTATGACTTTGGCAGCATCTTCTTCCTTGGTAAAGACAGATGCAAAGTACTAGAAACATAGAAGATAGGAGCAGGAGTAGGCCATTCGGCCCCTCGAGCCTGCTCCGCCATTCAATGCGATCATGGCTAATCATCCAAATTCAGTACCCTGTCCCTGATTTCTCCCCATATCCCTTGATCCCTTTAGCCTTAAGAAATACAGGAAACTTTCTGGTATCCGGCACTGACGGGACCGAGTTGGTGCCGTCCCATCAAAACTGTCGTAAAAACCAGCGCTAATGTTAAAACATACGGAGCTTCTCGGCTCCATATGAAACAACAAACCCTGTGCTTCAAAACAGTCGGCCGCAGCTTAAAAGCGTCTCTAGCTAAGCAACAGCTTCAGCTAGACGCTTGGGAGCCACGACTGGAAAAAAAAAGTTACGACAAGTAAAAAAAACTTATTGGAAACGGCTCCTGAATTTTGCTGGTAGATAGAGCTTTCCGGACATTTAACCTCCGGTTAAACAAAAGTTTCCTATCCAACTCCTTCTTGAATATATTTAATGAATTGGCCTCTACTGCCTTCTGTGGTAGAGAATTCCACAGGTTCACCACTCTCTGGGTGAAGAAATTCCTCCTCATCTCTGTCCTAAATGGCTTACCCCTTATCCTTAGACTGTGACCCCTGATTCTGGACTCCCTGACCATCGGGAACATCCTTCCTGCATCTAGTTTGTCCAGTCCTGTTAGAATTTTATACGTTTCAGTGAGATCCCCTCTCATTCTTCTAAACTCTAGCGAGTACAAGCCTAATCGACCCAATCTCTCCTCATACGTCATTCCTGCCATCCCAGGTATCAGCCTGGTGAATCTTCGCTGCACTCCTTCCATGGCAAGAACATCCTTCCTCAGATAAGGCGACCAAAACTGCACACAATACTCAAGATGTGGTCTCACCAAGGCCCTGTACAACTGCAGCAAGACATCCTTGTTGCTGTACTCGAACCCTCTCGCTATGAAGGCCAACATACCATTTGCCTTCTTAACTGCCTGCAGCACCTGCATGCTTACCTTCAGCGACTGGTGCACAAGGACGCCCAGGTCTCGTTGCACTTCCCCTTCTCCCAACCTATTGCCATTCAGATAATAATCTGCCGCCTTGTTTTTGACACCAAAGTGGATAACCTCACATTTATCCACGTTATATTGCATCTGCCCAATCACCCAACCTGTCCAAATCATCCTGGAGTTTCTTGGCATCCTCCTCACAGCACACACGCCCACCCAGCTTTGTGTCATCTGCAAACTTGGAGATACTATATCTAATTCCCTCGTACAGATCATTAATATATATTGTGAATAGCTGGGGTCCAAGGACCGATCCCTGCGGTACCCCACTAGTCACTGCCTGCCACTCGGAAAAAGAGCCGTTTATTCCAACTCTTTGCTTTCTGTCTGCCCCTTGCCCCCAATCCCATGTGCCTTTACACGCTAACCTCTTATGCGGGACCTTATCGAAAGCCTTTTGAAAATCCAAATACACCACATCCACTGGTTCTCCCTTATCTATTTTACCAGTTACATCCTCAAAAAATTCCAGTAGATTAGTCAAGCACGATTTACCTTTTGTAAATCCATGTTGACTTTGTCCGATCCGGTCACTGTTTTCCAAGTGCTCTGCTATTACATCTTTTATAATGGACTCTAGCATTTTCCCCACTACTGATGTCAGGGTTACCGGTCTGTAATTCCCTGTTTTCTCTCAACACCTTTTTTGAACAGTGGGGTAACATTAGCTACCCTCCAATCCATGGGTACGGTTCCAGAGTCTATCGAATTTTGGAAGATGACCAGCAATGCATCTACTATTTCTAGGGCCACTTCCTTAAGTACCCGAGGATGTAGATTCAGGCCCTGGGGATTTATCAGCCTTCAATCCCGTCAATTTCTCTAACACCATTTCTCTATAAATACTTATTTCTATCAGTTCCTCCCTTTCATTAGACCCTATGTTCCCCGACATCTCTGGGAGGTTATTTGTGTCCACCTTTGTGAAGACAGAACCAAAGTATGTATTTAATTGGTCTGCCATTTCTTTTAGTACCTCAGCCATGCCCTCTGCCTCCATGTGTAGGTCTCCATTTTGGTCCCGAATCGGCCCCAAACCTCCTCTTGCCACCCGTTTACTATTTATATGCCTATAGAAGACTTATGGATTCCCTTTTATGTTAGCTGCCAATCTATTCTCATACTCTCTCGTTGCCCCTCTTATTTCTGTTTTCACTTCCCCTCTGAACTTTCTATATTCAGCCTGATTCTCACTTGTATTCTCAACCTGACATCTGTCATATGCCCCCTTTTTCTGCTTCATCTTACTCTCTATCTCTTTCATCATCCAGGGAGCTCTGGCTTTGGTTGCCCTACCTTTCCCCCATGTGGGAATGTACCACGTCTGTACCCGAGCCATCTCCTCTTTAAAGGCAGCCCATTGTTCAATTAGTTTTGCCTGCCAATCTTTGATTCCAATTTACCTAGGCCAGATCCATTCTCGACCCGCTGAAATTGGCTTTCCTCTAGATTGCTCCCGGTCCTTTTTCATAGCTAATCTAAACCTTATGATACTGTGATCACTGTTCCCTAAATGTTCCCCTACTGACACTTGCTCTACTTCACCTACCTCATTCCCCAGACCCAGATCCAGCAATGCCTCCTTCCTCGTTGGGCCGGAAACATGCTGATCAAGAAAGTTCTCCTGAACGCACTTCAGAAATTCTTCCCCCTCTCTGCCCTTTACACTATTACTATCCCAGTCTATATTAGGATCGTTGAAGTCATCCATTATCACTACTCTATAGTTCTTGCATTTCATAAACTGTATATACTTGTAGCACACACATTCTGATGTACATTTACCGGTAGTGAAAATATTCATTTAGAAACTTTTGTACTTCATTATGAAGTAAATTTAAAGAATGCACATACTACTCTCAAATGCCATCTGACAGTCTGAATAGAAAAAGTGATTTTGTTTCCTAAGTTTGTGCTTCTTCCCCTGTGTAGCTCTGTGTTAACGGTGGCGTGTGAACAGACCGAAGTTCTCTTGTTTGACCCAGTATCTTCAAAACACATCAAAACTCTGTCTGAAGCTCATGAAGATTGTGTCAATAACATCAGGTCAGTTACACAGCAACATTGGCATGGTGGATATTCTGAATTGACAGCGCCTGTATCGTGTTTGTTTTTGTATGATTCAGTATCCTGTTAACATTAGATTCCCAACTGGCATTTTTTTTAAAGTTTAATCATCCCAGAGAATAATTATATTTCAGAAATTTAGAGGCTATGCTCGACATATACTGTAAATTGTTCTATTGAAATAGTTGCACAAAATGTTCAAAGATCGTTGACATAATTATTCATTGTTTTAATAAATATAAGCAGCTGTCACTTTCAACCATGTAAGACTGAAGAAGTCTCCTGTTCCTACGAAGTCCTCAAGCAGATAAGACAGCTTGTATTTATATAGCGCCTTTAACATAGTAAAACGTCCCAAGGCACTTCACAGGAGCGTTAGAAGACAACATTTGACACCGAGCCACATGAGATATTAGGACAGGTGACCAAATGTTTGGCCAAAGAGGGAGGTTTTAAGGAGCGTCTTAAAGGAGGATAGCGAGGTGGAGAGGTTTAGGGTGGAAATTCCAGGGCTTGGGGCCCAGGCAGCCGAAGGCACGGCCACCAATGGTGGAACGCTCAAAATCGGGGATGTGCAAGACGCCAGAATTAGGGGTGTGCAGTTATCTCTGAGGGTTGTAGGACTGGAGGAGGTTACAGAGTAGCAAGGGGCAAGACCATGGAGGGATATAATGGAAAATGTTTGTACGTTTTTTTTCTATTTTTATGCAATAAAATTATGCATTTGTCATTAAACCTTCTCTTCCTATTAGCTGATCCTATTATTAGCCTAGTAAAGGGCAAAATACTGCAGCTACCTGACATCGGAAGCAAACAATGAAAATGCTGGAAACACTCAGCAGGCCTGTCAGCATCTCTGGTGGAAACAGAAAAGTTAATGTTCTGGGTGTAGACCTTTATTCAAAACATTTCAAAAACGTTTTTGAAAAAGGATATTCATTCAAAACGTGAACTTGTCTTTTCTCTCCACAGATGCAGACTGATATGGAGAGTTTTTAGCATTTTCTATTGTTTCTTACTATAAGCCTCGTCTAGAGTCATAATGTTGCAAAATACTTTTTTTGCCCATGTAATTGGTCAATGTACTTCAAAGTAGTTCATTGTGTGTGAAGTACTTTGAGACTTTTCTGAGACTCGGTAAGGTTTTCCATAAATGCGAGTATTTCTTTCTCTATACACGGTGTTAATTCCTAATGCCTTGTGAACAATGAGTGCATTCAGGCTGTCTGCACATGAATGAGAACTCTTCAGCAGCAAAATTAGAACATCTCGTCAAAGACCATGTGATGCTGCCATCATCATGTCCTTTTTTTTGAGTTCGAGGCCTCAATAGGTTGGAAAAAAAGCAGCCTTTGGCTGAAAACGAACAAATCAGAAAACAATTTTCTTGAAATGGGTCCCATTTCCAAAATGCATCGTGGGAATCGGAAAACAGAGGAAACAAAGTATTTAAACCTTAAGAGATGTGAAATGTAAAGAAATGAAGGTAAAACAATAAAAATAGAAGAAAGAGGATAGTATTTAAATTGTTTTATTTTCATTTACCTGCTTTTGTATAGTTATTAATACAGTAACAAAATTACTCGTGGCACTTGACTAGCTTGATCACTAATATTAGGGTCTACTGGAGACAGTCCAAGAGTTAACTCCTTGAATGTGTTGTAGCCTTTAATGCTCCTAGCCACTTACATTATTTATGTAATTCAGCAATGAATTTATATAATCCCATCCAATTAATTATATTGCTGAAATAAAATCCAGCAATAGACTTGTCACTGAGTGGACTAGGATAATATGCAGTGCTGTGCGCACAACTAGTTATTTATATCTTGTCCTCCAGAGGACTGGGAGACGTTTTTCCAATTGTGGAGGAAACATGCATACTTCACATTCAGCTAAAGGTATTTTTCATTCATTCGTTGCATATTGCAGGTAATCAGATAATTAAACCGAGGCCATCGTATTCAGCAGGGAGGTTTTAGGTGCTTTTTTCTTTAATAGCGTGTGATGTGTTTGATCACGTGACTTTGCCTTTCCCACACCTTGCACAGCATCTCTATACTGTCCCTTTGATTCTCTCTTTCTCATTAGTGCCCATCATATTTGTGTTGCTCCAAGTCCTGACTTTAAAATTTGTAAAAAAAAAAAAAAAAATTGCAGGAAGAGTTTTGTTGTCACGAAGTATCATGGCTGACCCCTCTGGTGCTTACAACTTTACCACAGCTGCATATTGCATGGATTTATGAAGAGATTCTAAAGAAGGTTCAATAGATTAGAAATATAATGTTCCCAAGGAAAGTGCTACTGGTGAAAATGTCTTAATCATCGGGTCAAATAGGTAGTTCCCATGGGACACACTGGTCCTTTTTGAGTTCTGCTATGTAAACCTTGGTTAACTATAAGCAGAAATAATGCCTGGGGGGGACTCTGTTTTTAATATATTTTTCTTCTTCCCCTCTTTAGGTTCCCCCATGCCATGCACCATTCACCGTTTGGGAGGGCATGCAGGTGACCTGCTCCTAGGCCTCTGCTGATGTTTCTCTGTAAGTGGCTGCTGGAAGGTGCATGAGTGATTATAGTTTAAAAAAAAATTATTTTTGGGAAAGCCTCCACACAGCTTTTCCCCTTGATGGCACAGCCAAGATCAGGAGTTTGCCAGGTGGGGTACAGCAGGTATGAGCCCACGCCATGCTCTTCTGTGGCACAGCACATTGCTGCACTAAATACATTTGGAAATCTTGTTCCAGCCAGCTGGCTTTGTACCTATGCTGGCTACCTTGGACTTTGGTGAATGAGGGTTTCGCCCAGAATCTCTCTCTAGTCATTGGCCACACAACAATCATAGGCTTTAGGTGCTAGTTCACTGATGTACACCCAGAGAGCTCTCAATGGCCAGATTGGGGTTGCCAAGCAGTGATGCACAGTAATAGTGCTGCACAGATCCACACAGATTGGGGTTGTAGACAGAAAAATGGGCTAAGCATTAAAGAATTAACATCGACAAGAGTTTGCATCAATACTGCTGTATTACCAGATCTTTTCTTTTTTCTATTAAATTGTATAACAATAGGGTGAAGTTGGAAACTACTGTAAATGTATAGGAGGATATGGGGCAATAATGAGGTGCTAATGGGGCTGTCAAAAATGCTTCAACCACTATTGAATAAATAAGACGGTTAGCTTTGCCTTTAAATACAACGGATTGAGTTCCAGGCAATAACAGTACCTGGGGAAAGAGTTCCGCAGACAGGAGAAATCCCATGTAAAACTTGGGCATTGCTATTCCATTCAGACTTTTTGATTGCAGCTTAGTTTAAGTGCTACCAACTCTGATGTGGCAGGTTTACTTTGGCCATCCTCATCTAGTCAACTTGTCTTCAGGGCTTTGGATTGTACTGAGCCTTGGAGCAAGAGATATTTGATTTCCTGCTGAACGGGGTTATAGTATTGCCTCACTGATGGATGTTGCATTATTGTAGATACTGGCTGCATCCACACAGAATGGTGGTAGTTTTGTTTTTCTGTTTTCCCTTCCCCACTTCTGAAGGTGTTGGTTTGTTGTGGTAGGTTTTAAGTTAATTAACATTTCTGGTTGCCGTTTTAGGAATGTGTGTTGGTGGAGCTAATTACTTGTTAGCTGGGGAAATTTTGATCAGTTGTCAAGGAGCAATAGGATTTAGGGCTGACTCATGTCAGCTTATGATAAATCACCCTGTAATATGTTGGACATGCTCAACGTGGGAAATGGTATGTGTGTAGTTTCCTACACAGTGAAGTACCAGCTTGACCATGCTGCTGATAGGAGGTTACTAGTGGAGGCTGGGCACTTTCCATAGGCAGCAGAAAAGGAAGGGAGATTCACCTCCAAACTACTATTATGCACCTTCCAGTGGCTGGTTATAAAGTGGCATTGGTGGAGGCCTGAGAGCACGGCTTTAGCCCCTCCTTTAGGGAGGAGAAAATGAAAGTGAAAAATAACATCATAAAATGTAATTTAATTATAAATGGGTTTTCTCTTGCTGTAGCAATGCAACACATGAGTTTAGCTTTCAGAAGATCCGTCACTTCCATCTGTGCCACTCATTGCTTTTAAAGGTAGTTTAAGTATGAGATTAGCTAAAAGAACATAAGGGCACTGTACATTGAGATGAACGAATTAAAGCTTTGGTTGAGCACAAGGTCCAGAATGGACATGAGCTGCTGACACCTGGTCCTGTATCTTCCTCTGCTTCAGATATTTATCCACTTTTCCCTTCAAAGATCCAATATTCGCTGCCTCAACTACTCCCAGTATCAAAGCATTCCATGCTCTGACAACCCTCTGCCGAATGAAGTTACTCCTCACCTTTCTCCTCACACGCTTAGTGAGAATTTAAATTGATGACCCCCATCACTGACTTCCCAACCAGATTAAATAGTCTTTCCTTATTCACCCCATCAAAATCCTTCTTAATTTAAAAAAACCTATATTAAATATCCCCTTAGCATGTTAACTAATCAACTTTAGGAAGGTAGTTACTGATGATATTTTGAGTGGTACCAATGGTACTGAAGATGGAAGCGACGTGTCTTCTGAAAGCTTGTTCATTGTATTGGATTACTGCAGCATGAGAAAAATCTGTCTGGTTAAATCACCAATGTCTCATCAGGAATGAAATAAAATGACTTGCCAATTACAGAATTCAATTGAAACAGCAATGATAGATACAAACACATGAATAGAAAAGAAAGGCAAGAAAAGACCATCAGGCCCATCAATGCTCACACTTATCCATACGCAGTGCAGCCTTGTGCACCACTCTCCCAGTCATCCGCAGTGCGGATTCCTGGGACAATTGAGGGAAGCAGAACCTGTGACTGATGTCAAGGAAAGCTCTGGGAAATTCCTCCCCAGCTCCCTAAGGCAAGCAAGTTCCACAAGATCATAAATAACAGAAAATGTTGGAAATACTCAGCAGGTCAGGCAGCATCCGTGGAGAGAGAAACAGTGTTAAATTTTCGGTCTGTGACCCTTTGTCATAGACTTGAAACATTAACTCTCTCTCTCTCTCCACGGATGCTGCCTAACCTGCTGAGTGTTTCCAGCATTTTCTGCTGTTATTTCAGTTTTCCAGCATCTGCGGTATTTTGCTATTCCACAAGATCATGGCCGCCCACAATATAGCATTAGACATACTAACCGCAATATTCCCTCCCAATATGCACCAATGTCCTTAGGACCAGAAAAGACCATTTCCTTCATTGGGCCAGTCCCAAAGGTCATAGACTTCCTCCCTTATTTTGTGTCTCATAGCTTTCAATAAATTTGTCTGCCAAAAATATATCCATCCATACCCTCTGGAAATGTTTAAATATCTTTCACATTTGTAGCCTTACTGAGTGGCTATTTCACATATTCACCACTGTCTGCATGAAGAAGTTAATGTATTCATCTTTTCTTGTCTATGCTTCAATCTGTGTATCCTTGTCCTAGAGTTTGTATTAGAAAATGAGATCTCATAACTGTATGGATGGAAATTTCACAATGTGAAGTGCGATAATTTAGGATGGCTTTTGAAATAGATCTTTTACTGAAGCTGCTTCAGATATTGCTTCACTGTTCTGTGTCTGAGAAGTTTTATTGTTTCACAGTACTCAAAATATCAGCATGTGGTATGTTTTTCTTTTAGGTTTCTTGATAACAGGCTCTTTGCAACCTGCTCTGATGATACTACAGTTGCACTGTGGGATTTACGCAACCTCAACACAAAGGTCTGCACCTTGCATGGCCATACTAGTTGGGTAAAGAACATTGAATATGATACCAATACAAGACTGCTAGTAACGTCAGGATTTGATGGGAATGTCATCACATGGGACACAAATAGGTTGGTGTTTTGTATGTTTTTCAACAAGTGTTTGTTTGCTGAGCGATAAAACTAAAATGAGTTAGTTTTACATAAGAATGTACAGGACTGGAAAAGACCACACCAATACAAGATTGTGTAAAATTAATTTTAAAATAAGCCATATTTTATATATACCTTTTGGAAGGCATTCATTTTTGTGCATTAAGCTCTCACTTTTTGGACAAAAATTAACAGTGGTATATACTTCACAAAAATTGATTTTTTTTCAAAGAATAATAGTCATGATTTTAAAAATGAAATGAGCACTTCCTTTCAACATTAAGGTTACTTTCTGTGTCATGATTTTTGAGTCACACTTTTTATGTCACAATTTTGCCATTACAAGTGTTAGCCCAGAAATTCGGGTTGGGGGCTTGCCGCGCGTGCAAGCCCCCGATATGCACTTACCCGACGCGCCGGCCGTTGAGCTTCAGGGACGCCTGGAATTGCTGTTTTAAAATGTTGACTCCCGGGCAGCGTCTGACGTCACGCCGCCCAGGAGTGCAGCCAGCGCGAAGCCTGGAGCGCGCTGTGCAACTGAGACACGCCCCTTGAGGTCTCAGTTTAATAGGACACGCCCCCAATGTTTCTCACAAACTGCTGTGGTAAACCACTGTTTGTATTCCTGTTTGTCCTGTTTGTATTCCACTGTGTACATGCCTGGACATGCCTCGGCTGACTCCTCCCACAGGTCCTAGTATAAAGGTGACTGCTCCCCAGCCCTTTGTATCCTGGACCGGTCGACCACTCGAGGCAGACCTCCATTCTGTTGTTAATAAAAGCCTTTAGTTACTCTTCTAACTCTCAGTCTTTTATGAGTAATTGATAGCGCATCAACTGCTAAGCATTTTTACATGCAAAGCAGCATTTTAAATAGGTTTTTGGTATTTTTATGAAGCTTTTGGTAACTTTTATAAACTTTTAAAAATGTTTACATTATTTTGAAGAATCTGAAGTAGTTTTAAACAGAATTAAAGCAATTTAAAGACTTTTAAAAGCTCTAAAAGAATTTTTTTAATTCCATTTATTTATTTAGCAATGTCGTCGTCATACGTGTCTTCACACTGTTCCCTTTGGGGAACTGTATGAAGTGGTGGAAGGATTTATGGCCGTGATTAACGCTCATTCCGTGACCGTAACCATCTTTGAACCAGCCATTAGGGTGGTTAGTCCTATGACGGGGGGGGGGGTTTTACAGGCTCCCACAAGCTATACAAGGAGGGGGGGCCACCCACACCCACGGACGCAAATATCCCACTGGATGTCAACCCAGAATTTAGAGCCGGAGCTCCGACTCCACTTGCCGGGACTGTCTGGAGCGGGGTTAGAAACCCTACCCCGTCTGGCCCAGCGGCGGGGATCCTACCGCTACGCCAAAGGCCCAATCCGATTAGCAACGTGAAATGGCTGGAATGAGCACAATTCACGGCATTATAAGAACTCACAATTGAACTGATGATGACCTCAGCAATCTCCTCAACGAGGTCGAGGCGCAGCGCCTGATCATCATTGGTAATGAGAAGTCAAAGGCGCCGCAAAAAGGACAGATGATAGCTTGGTCTTTCAAGTGGCAGCATAGGGCTCCAGTCATGGGGAGGGAAAAGGCGCAGGAAACGTATGGGTGTCACCTTTTGCGCGGAGTGGGCCTTTTGCGTAGCGGTAAGCAACCCCGCCGCTGGGCCAGAAGGAGTAGGGTTTCGAACCCCGCTCCAGACAGTCCCGGCAAGTGGAGTCGGAGCTCCAACTATAAATTCTGGGTGAACATCCAGCGGGATACTTGCGGGTGTGGGTGGCCCCCCCCCCCCCCCTCAGATGGGTTGTGGGAGCCCGTAAAACCCTCACGCCATAGGACTAACCACCCTAATGGCTGGTATGAAGATGGTTATGGTCACGGAAGGAGTGTTAACGTGGCCAGAAATCCTTCCACCACTTCATACAATTCCCGAAAGGGAACAGTGTGAGGATACGTACGACGATGACCTCTTGCGCAATGCACCTCCTTGGACCCTCAGTCGCAGATGCGAGGGGGCAAATCGTGCAATTGTTAAATTTTTCATTTTATTGACATGTAAAATGTTGGCCCAGTAATTCCCTTCCAAACGCGCGAGTACAGTCGGGGTACTTACGCGTCTGGCCGGAGGAAATGCCGGTTTTCAGCATGCACAGCGCATGCGGGGAAAACCGGCATTTCCTGTCCTCTGAACGAAGGGGTTCAGAGGCAGAACGCGTGCGACTGTACAGGCAGAGCGTGCGCAGTAAAATTCGCCGCTTTCATTCATGCTTTCAGTGAGGTCAAGTCCTTACAACTTACACATGAAAAAAGCATGAGTACAGTTGCTCCAGAGGCTGCGGAGAAAGATATTTCTTATCGTGGAGCTTCTGAAAGGCAATATTTTTGTTTGGGAAAGGGAGGAAAGTTATTTTAAGAAATGCTGAGGTAAGTTTTAAAGTTTATTTTTGTTTTTTAAAACGGGTTTTCAGTACTGTAGGTAGAAGGATCAATTGTGGCTATGTGAATTGAATTTGCTGTGTTTATTAAATGTGAAAATGACTCCCAACATTTTTAAGAAAGAAACTTTTCATCAGTAATATATTCTTTTAAGTAATTATGTATGTATGTCTGTATATATTCCTTTGTGTGTATGTATATATTCCTTTACTTACGTGTATGAATGTATGTATTTAATTATGACTTTCAGAGAAAGTAATTTATTGGAAAATCATAATTAAAAACATACATTCATACACATAAGGAATATAAAACATACATACATATACGTAAAGGAATATATGCGGACATACATACATAATTACTTATTACTGATGAAAAGTTTCTTTCTTAAAAGTGTTGGAAATGTTACATTACTCATTTTAGAACACTCATTCTCACATTCAATTCACACAGCCACAATTGCTCCTTCTACCTACCGTACTGAAAACCTGTTTTTAAAAAATAAAAAAAATAAAAAAATTTAAACTTTAAAACTTACCTCAGCATTTCTTAAAATAACTTTCCTCCCTTTCCCAAACAAAAATATTGCCTTTCAGAAGCTCCACGATAAAATATATCTTCCTCCGCAGCCTTGGAGCAACTTTACACATGCTTTTTTCAAGTGTAACTTGTAAGGACTTACCCTCACTGAATCCATGAATGAAATCGACGAAGTTCACTGCGCAAGCGCTGCCTGTGCAGTCGCACGCGCTGTGCCTCTGAACCCCTTCGTTCAGAGGACTGGAAATGCCAGTTTTCCCCGCATGCGCTGTGCATGCTGAACACAGGCATTTCCTCCGGCCAGACGCGTGAGTACCCCGACCGTACTCGCGCGTTCAGAGAGGAATTACTGGGCCGTTATGTCAGCATTTATATGTCACGCTGTAGTTAAGGCCTCTGGCCACTAATGTGACGCATCATCCAGGACTGCCATCATTTTGTTTCTTCACTTAATTATTGGGTGTTTAGATGTGTTTTCAACCAATTGGGTAAGAGAAAGACAGAGATGGGGAAGCGAGACGATAGTTCAGGATGACAGTGAGAGAGAGAAAAAGATCAGCAGGTGAGAGGACTCGCCATAAACAATGTTACAGGAAATCTACAAGTGAATTTAGAAAAAGTTTATGTCTGCAGTGACAGTTGTATCTATTCATTTCTTTTTCATTGGTTAAGTGTTTGAGTCTCTTTCTACTTTCAAATTGGTTACTTTCTGCTTTGGTTATCTTGCCAGTCATATTCCACAAAAGAGGTAATAACTTAAGGAACTTTGAAACAAGAAGAGGCCATTCAGTCCACCATCCTTGTGCGACTACGTCAACCAAGGATTCTGCACCAAAGACCCTCTACACTTACTTCCTAACCCCGTGTGAATCAAACACATTATTAATGTAAACAGAAAGTAAATAATTGCAGACGCTGGTATTATAATTTATTCATGTATCTGTAGCCTTCATAACATAACATTAGAAATAGGAGAAAGAGTAGGCCATTCGGCCCCTCGAGCCTGTTCCGCTATTCAATAAGATCATGGCTGATCTTCTACCTCAACTCCACTTTCCTGCACTATCCCTATATCCCTCGATTCCCTTAATATTCAAAAATCTATCGATCTCTGCCTTGAATACGCTCAATGACTGAGCCTCCACAGCCCTCTGGGGTAGAGAATTCCAAAGATTCACCACCCTCTGAGTGAAGAAATTTCTCCTCATCTCAGTCCTAAATGACCGACTCCTTATTCTGAGACTGTGACCCCTGATTCTAGACTCCCCAGCCAGGGGAAACATCCTCCCTGCACCTACCCTGTCAAGCCCTGTAAGAATTTTGAATGTTTCAATGAGATCACCTCTCATTCTTCTAAACTCCAGAGAATATAGGCCCAGTCTACTCAATCTCTCCTCATAGGACAGTCCCCCCATCCCAGGAATCAGTCTGGTGAACCTTCGTTGCACTCCCTCTATGGCAAGTATATCCTTCCTTAGGTAAGGAGACCAAAACTGTCCACAATACTCCAGGTGTGGTCTCACCAGGGCCCTATATAATTGCAGTAAGACATCTTTACTCTTGTACGCAAATCCTCTTGTAATAAAGGCAAACATATCATTTGCTTTCTTAATTGTTTGCTGTACCTGCATGTTAACTTTCAGTGATTCGTGTACAAGGACACCCAAGTCCCTCTGAACACCAACAATAAGGGGCTGCTCTTTCAAAACTGAGATGAGGAGGAACTACTTCACTCAGAGGGTGGTCGGTCCATGGAATATGCTGCCCCAAAAAGCTGTAGAAGCTACATCATTACATAAATTTAAAACAGAAATAGACAGTTTCCTAGAAGTAAAGGGAATTAAGGGTTACGGGGAGCGGGCAGGAATTTGGACATGAGTCTAGGTTCGGATCGGACATGGCCCTGTGGGAAGCGGAGCGGGCCCAGGGGCTGTGTAACCTGATCCTGCTCCTATTTCGTGTGTCTAATTCTGTTAGATTCAGGAGATGGTTCTGTGATAGTAGATTTGAGGTTAGGATCAGATCAGCCATGATCTTATTGAAGGGCGGAGCAGGCTCGAGGGGCCGATTGGCCTACTCCTGCTCCTATTTCTTATGTTCTTATTTCCCAATCTCTCACCATTTAAAAAATACTCTGCTTCTGTTTTTCTTACCAAAGTGGATGACTTCACATTTCTCCACATTATATTCCATTTGCCATGTTCTTGCCCCTGTCTTTATCCCCTTGAAGCTGTTAAGTATGTGTATTGTATTGAACAATTAACACAAAGACTTAAACGTATAACTCAAACAGGCCTTTACTGGTTGGAGGTAGGGACTGCACATAGGTCTTTACTTCATGCCCACAGGCGGGAACTGAGGGGAATCAGTACCCACAGTACTATTTATACCCCTATGGCCAGGAGTGGTACTGCGTATCACTACGCCCAACAAGTAGTGCAGTCCTGTCCATAGGTTCAAAGTAGCACACATATTACATACACAACATTCCTCCCTTCCTAGCTTTACAGTCATCTCCCCATTTAACATAACGTAATAACATATATACATATATAACTTCAGGTTTACATAACAGAATAACATAGATACATAGATAACTTCATGTCAAAACAGATCACAGATTCAGTCTCTGCGGAAAACAGTTCACAGATTCAATCTCTGTGGTGTAGTCGGTTCACGTTGCTGGAGTGACTCATTCAATAGTCCTTCCATGGATTTAACAGTTTGAACTTCCGAACTGAATTGGCTCCGTTCGGAGGGACCACGTGTGTGATCTGGTAGAGGTGATAATGGTTCAGATGGGTCATCTTCTGTTTTTACTTTTCCTTTTCTGCTTCTTGGAGACTCTCTGGGCTCCATTGTCAGCTGCCACAGCTGCCAGCTGCATGCGCAGTTCCTCCTTCTCTTCCTCCTGTTTCCGTCGTAGAGCCAGCTTCTCCCGATGTTCCGTAGACTTTTGGTGCTCCTCCATGATTTCTGCACTTTGGGAGTCGAAGTTACAAGCTGGGCAGGACAGGACATCGTAATATTCGGTGTCGTCCTGAGCTAGACCAGTGAGAGGGTCGTCTATTTCCTCCATACCCAGCTGGACGTTAGCCAGCTCTTGTTCCAAATCCAGACATCTTTCCTGAAGAGACTTCTTCATGTGTACCTCTGCATCCAGCTTTTTCTGGGCTTTCAGCAAGTCGTTTACTAGTGACCTCATTTGTGATTTTAATACTTCAACTTCCTTTGGAGATTGATTGATCGGACTATGCAATCCCTCTACCGGAGCAGCTGTTTCAGCGGTCTGTTGTTCTACGTTGACGTGAGTCAGCGTACTTTTGGCATCCAATGGCTGCTCTGTTGCAGTCATCTCAGTCTGTGTTGCCACCTCAGCTCTTCCAATAACCTTTGAGAGCTCCGAACCCCTTTCGTTTGAATATTGAAGTTCATGTTCAAGTTTTTCCCATTTCAGAGTCCTGTCCTTCAGCATATGCAGGAGTTGGCTGACCGTTAACTCCTCTGACATCAGACATTTTGTGTGCTCCTGCTCCATTTTCTCCATCAGCTGCTTCTGTTGTCTTTCCAGATTCTCCAACTCTATATCAAAGAACTCTTTCGTTGCATTCAACTCTTGCTCAAAACGGCGAAGCATTTGTTCTAATTGCTGTTGTAGTTTGAAATGGAGTTGAGTTCGAGCCCGGTGTCCCTCAGAAATGGGCACATCAGTAGACTCGCCAGACTCAGAATCCACAGTTAAACTATGTTGTTGTTGCTCAGTGGAATTCTGTGCTGAAACTTTGTCTTTTGCACCTGAGTTGGGCTTACCATCATCCGTTCCAGAGTCTGGGCCGACTATCTTCACCGAGTTCTCACTCGTTATTGTTTGTAGGAAATGCCAGTCCATATTCATTTTCCTAATCCACTCCCGTCCTAGTAGTGGAGGACCTCCTTCAGATATCACATATAAGTCCATTATTTGACTGTCTTCGCCCTTGTGGACCACTGCAACCTCTATTTTCCCGATGGGGTACACTCTTTGCCCCGTGTATGTTTTCAATATAATCCCCGTATCCTGTAGGGGAATATGTTGGAATAACTTTCCGTAATCTTTCTTATTTATGACCGTCAATGCCGATCCAGTGTCCAATTCCAGTTTTACTTGGACTCCTTCTATCTGAAGAGTGACCCAAATTGTCTGGAGGTCTGCACCCTTACCAGCGTTGAGTACTCTTAAGCTAGCCAGTTCATTACAGCTAGCGTCTGAATCGGACTCCTGTTCGGCCACCTTGTGTACCTTTGCGTATTTTCCTTGCGGTGACTTCTTGTTGCTGGTCTTCTTCGCTGACCTGCATACTCTAGCTATATGTCCAAGCCTACCACAAGCTCTACATTCTTGGTTTTTAAACCAACACTGGTTCTGATCATGCGTTGTCTTTCCACAACGATAACATTTGCCATAACTCACACCCAATTTGTGTGCACTGAGCTCCGGTGACCGTAGCTGCATTACTGCCGTGCCTCTCGCTGCGGCTTCGTGTGCTGCTGCCATAGTGACCGCCTTCTCAAGCGTCAGCTCATTCTCCTCGAGCAGTCGCTTTTGTGTATCCTGTTTAAATAAACCACACACAAATTTGTCTCGTAGTGCATCTGTCAATCCCGTTCCAAACTGGCAATATTTCGCTAATTTACGCAATTCCAGCAAATATTCAGCATTGCTTTCATGCTGTAGCTGCCTTCTGTCGTAAAATTTAAATCGTTCCGCTAGCATCAGCGGCGTGGGGTTTAGATGATCTTTCAGGACAGTAACAATCTCATCGAACGTCTTATCCGCCGGTTCATCTGGTGATAACAGGTGTTTCAATTGCCCGTACGTCTTCGCACCCATTAAATTTAATAATGTTAGAGCTTTATCTTGGTCACGAATTTTATTGGCCTTACAATAATTTTTTACTCTTTCAACATATATGGCCCAATCTTCGAGGTCACTATCAAAGGTGCTAATATTCCCGTGTTTAGGCATTGTAGATTTGCAATTTCTCAGATTTTATTTTCTTTACTTGTTATCAAAGATGGCGGCTTCCCGCTCTTGCCGTCGTCCTCCGCCCACAAAATGGCGGTTTTCCCGCGCTTGGCGGTCTTCACCCGTCCCCCGACGCCGTCTCCCTTCAGCCCTCGAGTGCGGCCCTTATCTTCGCCGCGATCGATAGCCCGCGCTGTGCACCGCGACTCTCGCACCTTGAGCTTCTGCAGCCGCCGCGCCTTTCAGTCCGAGTGCGGCTCTTATCTTTGGTCCCGATCGCTGGCCCGGCTGCGCCCCTCACTTCAAAGCGGCCCGGCCCTTATCTGCCGATCGCTATCGCCCTACCTCTCTCTCTTCCCCAGTCCTGTCTTTACTCCGGTTCACAAGCTGATGGAGGCTTCAGGGTCCTAATGCCTGTCACTTCCAGTCGCTGGAAGCTGTCAGGATTTCTGCTGCCCTTCAGTTTTGAGTGGGGTGTTGAGGATTGAAACCTCTCTTCAACGTCCTGTCTTTGGACGAAGCCGCCTGGAATAACTGCCGCAGGGTAAGAGCCTGACTCGTCGCCAGTGTTAAGTATGTGTATTGTATTGAACAATTAACACAAAGACTTAAACGTATAACTCAAACAGGCCTTTACTGGTTGGAGGTAGGGACTGCACATAGGTCTTTACTTCATGCCCACAGGCGGGAACTGAGGGGAATCAGTACCCACAGTACTATTTATACCCCTATGGCCAGGAGTGGTACTGCGTATCACTACGCCCAACAAGTAGTGCAGTCCTGTCCATAGGTTCAAAGTAGCACACATATTACATACACAACAGAAGCCTCTTTGCATCCTCCTCACAACTTACATTCCCACCTAGCTTTGTATCGTCAGCAAACCTGGATATATTACATTTGGTCCCCTCATCCAAATCATTGATGTAGATTGTGAATAGCTGAGGCCCAAGCTCAATCCTTGAGCTTAGTGTTCACTGACGACGGTAAATAGCCTGCTTGCCGCCACCATTTATATTTCTAACTTTTCTCGGTCTGCTGATCCTTGCTTCATAGCTTAGTTCCCTGATTGCCTGAAATCAGCTTGGCTACTCTTTGAATTGTTTCCTGCGTCATTGATCACTCCTAAATTGTTTTCCTCTTTTCCCCCCCCCCCCATTATTAGGATGTTTTACAACATACTACACTCTATAAATGCAAGTTGTTACCTGGATGATGCTTGAACACTTAACATGTAGCAACTACCAAATAAATTGATGCCTTCCTTGACTGATGGGTACAATGTACCACCTTTTGGTGTTGCCAGTTTGGGTGGGCCAAACACTTCATGATTTTTTAGTAGTGCCCTCACTGTAGGAAGACTGTATGGAAACATAGAAGATAGGAGCAGGAGTAGGCCATTCGGCCCCTCGAGCCTGCTCCGCCATTTAATGCGATCATGGCTGATCATCCAAACTCAGTACCCGGTCCCTGCTTGCTCCCCATATCCCTTGATCCCCTTAGCCGTAAGAAATATATCTAACTCCTTCTTGAATATATTTAATGAATTGGCCTCAACTGTCTTCTGTGGTAGAGAATTCCACAGGTTCACCACTCTCTGGGTGAAGAAATTCCTCCTCATCTCAGTCCTAAATGGCTTACCCCTTATCTTTAGACTGTGACCCCTGGTTCTGGACTCCCCTGCCTTCGGGAACATCCTTCCTGCATCTAGTATGTCTAGTCCTGTTAGAATTTTATAAGTTTCAATGAGATCACCCCTCATTCTAAACTCTAGCGAATATAAGCCTAATCGACCCAATCTTTCCTCATACATCATTCCTGCCATCCCAGGTATCAGTCTGGTGAATCTTCGCTGCACTCCCTCCATGGCAAGAACATCCTTCCTCAGATAAGGCGACCAAAACTGCACACAATACTCAAGGTGTGGTCTCACCAAGGCCCTGTACAACTGCAGCAAGACATCCTTGCTCCTGTACTCGAATCCTCTCGCTATGAAGGCCAGCATACCATTTTCCGCCTTAACCGCCTGCTGCACCTGCATGCTTACCTTCAGCGACTGCATGCTTACCTTCAGCGACTGGTGCACAAGGACACCCAGGTCTCGTTGCACTTCCCCTTCTCCCAATCTATTGCCGTTCAGATAATAATCTGCCTTCCTGTTTTTGCCACCAAAGTGGATAACCTCGCATTTATTCACACTATACTGCATCTGCCCAATCGCCCAACCTGTCCAAATCGTACTGGAGTTTCTCTGCATCCTCCTCACAGCACACACGTCCACCCAGCTTTGTGTCGTCTGCAAACTTGGAGATATTACATCTAGTTCCCTCGTCTAGATCATTAATATATATTGTGAATAACTGGGGTCCTAGCACCGATTCCTGCGGTACCCCACTAGTCACTGCCTTCCACTCGGAAAAAGAGCCGTTTATTCCAACTCTTTGCTTCCTGTCTGCCAACCAGTTTTCCAGCCAAGTCAGTACCTTGCCCCCAATCCCATGAGCCTTAACTTTACACGCTAATCTCTTATGTGGGACCTTATCGAAAGCCTTCTGAAAGTCCAAATACACCACATCCACTGGTTCTCCCTTATCTATTCTACCAGTTACATCCTCAAAAAATTCCAGTAGATTAGTCAAGCACGAATAGTGGGGTAACATTAGCTACCCTCCAATCCATGGGAACTGTTCCAGAGACTATAGAATTGTGGAAGATGACCAGCAATGCATCTACTATTTCTAGGGCCACTTCCTTAAGTACCCTAGGATGTAGATTATCAGGCCCTGGGGATTTATCAGCCTTCAATCCCGTCAATTTCCCTAACACCATTTCCCTACAAATACTGATTTCATTCAGTTCCTCCCTCTCATTAGACCCGATGTTCCCTGACATCTTTGGGAGTTTATTTGTGTCCTCCTTTGTGAAGACAGAACCAAAGTATGTATTTAATTGGTCTGCCATGTCTTTGTTCCCCATTATAAATTCCCCTGATTCTGACTGCAAGGGACCTATGCTTGACTTTACCAATCTTTTTCTCTTCACATATCTATAGAAGCTTTTACAGTCAGTTTTTATGTTCCCTGAAAGCTTACTCTCATACTCTATTTTCCCCCTCTTAATTAATCCCTTTGTCCTCCTTTGCTGAATCCTAAACTGCTCCCAGTCCTCAGGTTTGCTGCTTTTTCTGGCCAATTTATATGTCCTCTCCTTGGATCTTATGCTATCTCTAATTTCCCTTGTTAGCCAATGTTGAGTCACCTTTTTTGTTTAATTTTTATGCCAAGCAGGGATGTACAAATTCTGTAGTTCATCCATGTGATCTTTAAATGTTTGCCTTTGCCTATTCACTGTCAACCCTTTAAGTAACATTCCCCAATCCATCCTAGCCAACTCGCGCCTCATACCATCGTAGTTTCCTTTATTTAAATTCAGTACCCAAGTCTCTGAATCAACTTCTTCACTCTCCATCTTAATGAAGAATTCGATCATATTATGATCACTCCTTCCCAAGGGGCCTCGCACAACAAAATTGCTAATTAATCCTTTCTCATTGCATAATACCCAGTCTAAGATGGCCTTATCTCTAGTTGGTTACTCGACATATTGGTCCGCGAAACCATCCCGTATACACTCTAGGAATTCCTCCTCCACAGTATTGTTACTAATTTGGTTAGACCAATCTATATGTAGATTAAAGTCACCCATGATAACTGCTGTGCCCTTATTGCACGCATCTCTAATTTCCCGTTTAATGCCATCCCCAACCTCAGCATTACTGTTTGGGGGTCTGTATACAACTCCCACTAACGTTTTCTGCCCCATGGTATTTCTCAGCTCTACCCATACAGATTCCACATCGGAGCTAATATCCTTCCTTACTATTGTGTTAATCTCCTCTTTAACCAGCAATGCTACCCCACCGCTTTTTCCTTTTTGCCTGTCCTTCCTGAATATTGAATACCCCTGGATGTTGAATTCCTAGCCTTGGTCACCCTGGAGCCATGTCTCCGTAATCCCAATTATATCATATCCATTTACATCTATTTGCGCAGCTAATTCATCCACCTTAATACGAATGCTCCTCGCATTAAGACACAAAGCCTTCAGGCTTGTTTTTTTATCACTCTTAGACCTTTTAGAATTATTGCTTACTGTGGCCATGTTTGATTTACACCCTTGATTTCTCTGACTTCCACTTTTGCTTTTCTCCTTCCTGTCTTTTGCTTCTATCCTTGCTTCCCTTTCCTCTGTCTCCCTGCACAGGTTCCAACCCCCTGCCATTTTAGTTTAAACCCTCCCCCACAGCACTAGCAAACACTCCCCCTAGGACATCGGACCCGGTCCTGCCCAATGCTCAATGGATTGCGTTAGAGGCTCAGTCCACAATCCACTAGATTACAAAATGGGACAGGGGAATGTCTAGGGATGTTATTTGTATAGACTTCCAGAAGGCATTTGATAAAGTCCCTGATAAGAGACTGTTCGCTAAAGTTGAAGCTCATTGAATTGAAGGCAAATTATTGATGGTTGTGGTGGTTGAAGGTCAATCATCACTGCCCCAGGACATCGCTGCAGGAGTTCCTCAGGGCAGTGTCCTAGGCCCAACCATCTTCAGCTGCTTCATCAATGACCTTCCCTCCAACACAAGGTCAGAAATGGGGATTATCGCTAATGACTGCACAGTGTTCAGCGCCATTCACAACTCCTCAGATAATGAAGCAGTCCATGCCTGCATGCAACAAGACCTGGAGTGATAAGTGGCAGGTAACATTCGCGCCACAGAAGTGCCAGGTAATGACTATCTCCAACAAGCAAGAGTCTAACCACCGCCCCTTGACATTCAACAGAATTACCATCACCGAATCCCCCACCATCAACATCCTGGGGGTCACCATTGACCAGAAACTTAACTGGACCAGCCACATAAATACTGTGGCAACAAGAGCAGGTCAGAGGCTAGGTATTCTGCGGCGAGTGTCTCACCTCCTGACTCCCCAAAGCCTTTCTACCATCTACAAGGCACAGTAAGGAGTGTGATGGAATACTCACCACTTGCCTGGATGAGTACAGCTCCAACAACACTCAAGAAGCTCGACATCATCCAGGGCAAAGCAGCCCGCTTGATTGGCACCCCATCTACCACCTTAAACATTCACTCCCTCCACCACCGGTGTACTGTGGCTGCAGTGTGTACCATCTACAAGATGCACTGCAGCAACTCGCCAAGGCTTCTTCGGCCGCACCTCCCAAACCTGCGACCTCTTCCACCTAGAAGAACAAGGGCAGCAGGCGCATGGGAACACCACCACCTCCAAGTTCCCCTCTAAGTCACACACCATCCTGAGTTGGAAATATATCGCAGATCCTTCATCGTCGCTGGGTCAAAATCCCGGAACTCCCTCCCTAACAGCACTGTAGGAGTACCTTCACCACACGGACTGCAGCGGTTCAAGAAGGCGGCTCACCACCACCTTCTTGAGGTCAATTAGGATTGAGCAATTATTTGCTGGCCTTGCCAGCGACGCCCACATCCCATAAACGAATATAAAAAAAAGCGGCAGCAATGCTACATCTGTAGCTGATCGCCGTGCTCTCACTGTGGGAATTGGGAGCATTAGCTTGCATGCATTACTGGTTATAATAACTCTAACTTTCATTTTGTCTTTCTTTGGAAACAGATGCACAGAAGATGGCTGTCCACACAAAAAATTCTTTCACACCCGTTACCTAATGCGAATGCGTTTAACACCAGATTGTTCAAAGATGCTAATATCAACATCATCTGGTTATCTTCTAATTCTTCATGACCTTGATTTAACCCAGGCACTGGAAGTTTCCAGTTACCGCAGTTTGAGAGGCAAGCGTTCTGCTTCAAATACAGGTTAGTTGAGTAATCATTCTAGCTTATACAATAGCAAAATACTGCGGATGCTGGAAATCTGAAATAACAACAGAAAACGCAGTTCTGATGAAAGGTCATCGACCTGAAACGTTAACTCTGTTTCTCTCTCCACGGATGCTGCCTGGCCTGCTGAGTTTTTCCAGCGTTTTCTGTTGTTGTTTAATCATTCTAGCTTGCTTGCTTCCAAAAGTTACTGCCCTGAAAGTCTCACTGCATTTATAGAATCTAGTTTTATTGATTTGTAAGATAGGTTTCAAATGTTCTGTTAAAATTCCCTATCCACAATACATTTTGAATTTTGTATTGAGTACTGTGCTATGGAAAAAAGTTCTTCATCTGCTCCTTGTCTTACCATTGCACCAACAGTGTGAACAGTATTAATAAGTTGTCTTGTTTCTCCTCTACTAGAAGCAGTGAGCCATGCGAGGCAACAATTTCTCACACCCACAATGATGCTTTACTGACTATATAGTGATGACTAGTAATTAGGAGGCAGCACTCCTGCTTTTCCCCTGCAAGTCTTGATAGACCAAAATTGAAGGCAATTGGACAAAGCTACCTCATTGATTAGGGAGCTGATTGCATTAATGCCTAACTTGTGGTTGCATTCCATTTTGACAGCAAAGTGGGTGACTCAAGCGGCAATGCAATGTAAGCTGATACTTGCTTTGTTAATGTAGCTGGCCTGAGAGACATAACCTTGGAGTAAGTATAACAACCAAGGGAACATGTTCATTCTTAAGTTCCTATCTTTGTGCAAAATATTAGAGGGAGCATGTTGCTTTTGGTTAGATTCTCTGATAACAATACAGGAATAGTTGGTTTATAAAGCATCCACAAGTTACACAAGAGCTGCCCATCCAAATATTTAATGCATATGTATACCATATCCATCCTTTAAATTAAAAGAGTTCGTTTGGTGTGTTGCCTCCCTGGTGCAAGGGTCAAGGATGTCTCTGAGCGGCTGCAAAACATCTTGGAAGGGGAGGGTGAACAGCCAGTTGTCGTGGTGCATATAGGCACCAACGATATAGGTAAAAAGCGGGATGAGGTCCTAAAAGCGGAATATAGGGAGTTAGGAGGTAAATTTAAAAACAGGACCTCAAAGGTAGTAATCTCGGGATTGCTACCAGTGCCACGTGCTAGTCAGAGTAGAAATAGAAGGATACTTCAGATGAATACGTGGCTAGAGGAATGGTGCCAGGGGGAGGGATTCAAGTTCCTGGGACATTGGAACCGGTTCTGGGGGAGGTGGGACCAGTTCAAACCGGACGGTCTGCACCTGGGCAGGGCTGGAACCGATGTCCGAGGGGGAGTGTTTGCTAGTGCTGTGGGGGAGGGTTTAAACTAAAATGGAAGGGGGTTGGGAACCTGAGCAGGGAGACAGAGGAAAGGGAAACAAGGATAAAAGCAAAAGATAGGAAGGAGAAAAACAAAAGTGGCAGTCAGAGAAATCAACGGTTTAAATCAAACGTGGCCACAGTAAATAATAATTCTAATAGGTCTAAGAGCGTTAAAAAAACAAGCCTGAAGGCTTTGTATCTTAAT
Source organism: Somniosus microcephalus (assembly GCF_052327205.1). Taxonomy (NCBI): domain Eukaryota; kingdom Metazoa; phylum Chordata; class Chondrichthyes; order Squaliformes; family Somniosidae; genus Somniosus; species Somniosus microcephalus. Next base: position 1,682,368 of record NC_140988.1, on the reverse strand, counting down.
GCGAGGAGCATTTGTAATAAGGTGGATGAATTGGCTGCGCAAATAGAGGTAAACGAATATGATTTGGTTGGGATTACGGAAACGTGGCTCAAGGGTGGCCAGGGCTGGGAACTCAACATCCAGGGGTATTCGATATTCAGGAAAGATAGGCAAAAAGGAAAGGGAAGTGGGGTAGCATTACTGGTTAAAGAAGGGATTAACACAATTGTAATGAAGGATATTAGCTCTGATGATGTGGAATCTGTATGGGTAGAATTGAGAAATACTAAGGGGAAAAAAACATTAGTGGGAGTGGTACATAGACCTCCAAACAGTAAGGCGGAGGTTGGGGATGGCATTAAAAGGGAAATTAAAGAAGCGTGCAATAAGGGCACAGCAGTCATCATGGGTGACTTTAATCTACGTATAGATTGGGCCAACCAAATTAGTAACAATACTGTGGAGGAGGAATTCCTGGAGTGTTTACGGGATGGTTTCCTGGACCAATATGTCGAGGAACCAACCAGAGATCAGGCCATCTTAGACTGGGTATTATGTAACGAGAAAGGATTAATTAGCAATCTTGTTGTACGAGGCCCCTTGGGTCGGAGCGATCATAATATGATCGAATTCTTCATTAAGATGGAGAATGAAGTAGTTGACTCAGAAACTAGGGTCCTCAATTTAAATAAAGGAAACTACGATGGTCTGAGGAGCGAGTTGGGTAGGATTGATTGGGGAATGGCACTCAAAGGGTTGACGGTGGATAGGCAATGGCAAACATTCAAAGACCGAATGGATGAACTACAGAAGTTGTTCATCCCAGTTTGGCATAAAAATAAAACAAAAAAGGTGACTCAACCGTGGCTAACAAGGGAAATTAGGGATAGCATAAGATCCAAGGAGAGGACATACAAATTGGCCAGAAAAAGCAATAATCCTGAGGATTGGGAGCAGTTTAGGATTCAACAAAGGAGGACAAAGGGATTAATTAAGAAAGGGAAAATAGAATATGAGAGTAAGCTTGCAGGGAACATAAAAACTGACTATAAAAGCTTTTACAGATATGTAAAGAGAAAAAGATTGGTGAAGTCAAGCGTAGGTCCCTTGCAGTCAGAATCGGGGGAATTTATAATGGGGAACAAAGCAATGGCAGACCAACTAAATACATATTTTGGTTCTGTCTTCACAAAGGAGGACACAAATAATCTCCCAGAGATGTCAGGGAACATAGGGTCTGATGAAAGGGAGGAACAGAAAGAAATCAGTATTTGTAGGGAAATGGTGTTAGGGAAATTGATGGGATTGAAGGCCGATAAATCCCCAGGGCCTGATAATCTACATCCTAGGGTACTTAAGGAAGTGGCCCTAGAAATAGTAGATGCATTGCTGGTCATCTTCCAGAACTCAGTAGACTCTGGAACAGTACCCATGGATTGGAGGGTAGCTAATGTTACCCCATTATTCAAAAAAGGTGGCAGAGAAAAAGCGGGTAATTATAGACCGGTAAGCCTGACATCGGTAGTGGGGAAAATGCTAGAGTCCATTATAAAAGATGTAATAGCAGAGCACTTGGAAAGCAGTGACAGGATCGGACAAAGTCAACATGGATTTACAAAAGCTAAATCATGCTTGACTAATCTACTGGAATATTTTGAGGATGTAACTGGTAAAATAGATAAGGGAGAACCAGTGGATGTGGTGTATTTGGACTTTCAGAAGGCTTTCGATAAGGTCCCGCATAAGAGATTAGCGTGCAAAATTAAGGCACATGGGATTGGGGGCAAGGTATTGACTTGGATAGAGAACTATTGACTTGGATAGAGAACTGGTTGGCGGACAGAAAGCAAAGAGTTGGAATAAACGGGTCGTTTTCCGAGTGGCAGGCAGTGACTAGTGGGGTACCGCAAGGATCGGTCCTAGGACTCCAGCTGTTCACAATATATATTAATGATCTGGACGAGGGAATTGGATGTAATATCTCCAAATTTGCAGACGACACAAAGCTGGGTGGGAGGGTATGCTGTGAGGAGGATGTCATGAAACTCCAGTACAATTTGGACAGGTTGGGTGATTGGGCAGAAGCATGGCAAATGCACTATAATGTGGATAAATGTGAGGTTATCCACTTTGGTGGCAAAAACAGGAAGGCAGATTATTATTTGAATGGCAATAGATTGGGAGAAGGGGAAGTGCAAAGAGACCTGGGTGTTCTTGTGCACCAGTCGCTGAAGGTAAGCATGCAGGTGCAGCAGGTGGTTAAGAAGGCAAATGGTATGTTGGCCTTTGTAGCAAGAGGGTTCGAGTACAGGAGCAAGGATGTCTTGCAGTTGTACAGGGCCTTGGTGAGACCGCACCTTGAGTATTGTGTGCAGTTTTGGTCACCTTACCTGAGGAAGGACGTTCTTACCATGGAGGGAGTGCAGCGAAGATTCACCAGGCTGATACCTGGGATGGCAGGAATGACGTACGAGGAGAGATTGTGTCAATTGGGCTTATACTCACTGGAGTTTAGAAGATTGAGAGGGGATCGCATCGAAACCTATAAAATTCTGTCAGTTCTGGACAGACTAGATGCAGAAAGGATGTTTCTGATAGCCGGGGAGTCCAGAACCAGGGGTCATAGTCTAAGGATAAGGGGTAAGCCATTTAGGACTGAAATGAGGAGGAATTTCTTCACCCAGAGAGTGGTGAACCTGTGGAATTCTCTACCACAGAAGGCAGTAGAGGCCAGTTCATTAAATATATTCAAGGAGGAGTTGGATATATTTCTTAAGGCTAAAGGGATCAAGGGATATGGGGAGAAGGCAGGGACAGGGTACTGAATTTGGATGATCTCATTGAATGGCGGAGCAGGCTCGAAGGGCCAAATGGCCTACTCCTGCTCCTATCTTCTATGTTTCTAGACGAGACAGAGCCTAGAGCTTCCTTTTCAGTACAACTGATTTTATGATCAGATAACACACCATACTCTTGTGTATATAAATCATCACATGTAAGAAAGACATACAGTACTAGAATTAGAAACATAATGAGCTATAATTGATAAAAGGTCCTGGCCCAGTATTTTGAACTCTCCCACCTATCTATTGGCTATGGGACAATGTGTTCAGTGGCTAGGACAAATAGAAGAGGAAAATGTAAATAGCCCTGCTGTGTCGCTGTAGTTAGCTCAATGTTTTCTGAGCCCATACCATTTATTTAGCACAGAGGATGCAGGCGCTAGAGTATAAAAGAAAAGTTAGTCTGCTGTCAAACCCAGTTTGCCAAAACTGTCCAAAAAAAGCACTGTTGCAAAAACATTTTCTGCATGAAGTGAATGCAGCGCAGTAGATTCCTCTGATGTATATGTCGTGTGACATTATGAAGAGTGCTCATCACAGATAAACTTTGTTTGATGGGGAGTAATAGTTTGGTAATTAGATCATCAATATGTAGAGCCACAATCTTGGTTAATGTTTGAGTTGCAATCCAGTGGGAAGATGAGTTAATAAGGAGGTACATTCAGGTATGGTTTGATGCTTTTTTTAAGTGGCAAGGATATATGAGCTTCGTGCTGTGTTTCTGGAGTAGACTCTTTGGGGTCGATTTTTATGTCCACCCACCCGGTAGAGACTGGGTGGGGTGGGGTGGGGCAATTAAAATGAAGACAGAAATCACCCACTCTGTTTCCACAATTATCTGGAAGACTGCAATTTGAATTTGCAGGTAGCCAGGACACCTGCCCGAAGCCGGGGGTGGGTTCTTTAAATATGCAGATCGGGCTCCAGTGACGTATCTGGGCCCCACTGCTATTTTACCAGAGGCCTGAGTGGGTGAGCAGCCGTGGCTTTCCAGCAGCCCAAAGCTGTTCGTGCAGGCGCAGTGCAAACTTGCTTCACAATTATTTTGGACCTTGCCCCTCTTAACCCATTTCTGAGCACTAAATTTATTGGCCCAGAAATTCCAGAACGGGGCTTGCAGCGCGTGCAAGCCCCGTATTTACACTTACCCCGCGCTACTGCCGATCAGCTCCAGGGACGCCTGGAATTGGTGTTTCCAGAAGAAGAATCCCGGGCAGCGTATGACGTCACGCCGCCCAGGAGTGCAGCCAGCGCGAAGTCAGGAGCGTGCAGTGCAAGTGAGACACGCCCCTTGAGGTCTCAGTTTCACTGGACACGCCCCCAATGTTTCTGTCAAGCTGCTAACCATTTTTACATGCAAAGCAGCAGTTTAAATAGGTTTTTGGAAGTTTTTTGAAGATTTTGGTAACTTTCATAAACTTTTTTAAATGTTTACATTATTTTGAGTAATCTGAAGTAGTTTTAAAGAGAATTAAAGCAATTTAAAGACTTTTAAAAGCCCTAAAAGAATTTTTTAAATTCCATTTATTTATTTAGCAATGTCGTCGTCATACGTGTCTTCACACTGTTCCCTTTGGGGAACTGTATGAAGTGGTGGAAGGATTTATGGCCATGATTAACGCTCATTCCGTGACCGTAACCATCTTTGAACCAGCCATTAGGGCGGTTAGTCCTATGGCGGGAGGGTTTTACGGGCTCCAACAAGCTATACAAGGAGGGGGGGCCACCCACACCCACGGACGCAAATATCCCACTGGATGTCAACCCAGAATTTAGAGCCGGAGCTCCGACTCCACTTGCCGGGACTGTCTGGAGCGGGGTTCGAAACCCTACCCTGATCTGGCCCAGCGGCGGGGATCCTACCGCTATGACAAAGGCCCAATCCAATTAGCAACGTGAAATGGCAGCATAGGGCTCCAGTCACGGGGAGGGAAAAGGCGCAGGAAACGTATGGGTGTCACCTTTTGTGCGGAGTGGGCCTTTTGCGTAGCAGTAAGCATCCCCGCCGCTGGGCCAGAAGGAGTAGGGTTTTGAACCCCACTCCAGACAGTCCCGGCAAGTGGAGTCGGAGCTCCAACTTTAAATTCTGGGTGGACATCCAGCGGGATGCTTGCGTCCGTGGGTGTTGGTGGCCCCCCCCCCCCCTCAGATGGGTTGTGGGAGCCCGTAAAACCCGCCCGCCATAGGACTAACCACCCTAATGGCTGGTTCAAAGATGGTTACGGTCACGGAATGAGCGTTAATCACGGCCATAAATCCTTCCACCACTTCATACAGTTCCCCAAAGGGAACAGTGTGAGGATACGTACGATGATGACCTCTTGCGCAATGCACCTCCTTGGACCCTCAGTCGCAGATGCGAGGGGGCAAGTTGTGCAATTGTTAAATTTTTTATTTTATTGACATGTAAAATGTTGGCCCAGTAATTCCCTTCCAAATGCGCTAGTACGGTCGGGGTACTTACGCATCTGGCCGGATGAAATGCCGGTTTTCAGCATGCACAGTGCATGTGGGGAAAACCGGCATTTCCTGTCCTCTGAACGAAGGGGTTCAGAGGCAGAACGCGCGCGACTGCACAGGCAGCGCGTGCGCAGTATAATTCGCCGCTTTCATTAATGCTTTCAGTGAGGTCCAGTCATTACAACTTACACATGAAAAAAGCATGGGTACAGTTGCTCCAGAGGCTGCGGAGGAAGATATTTCTTATCGTGGAGCTTCTGAAAGTATGTATGTCTGTATATATTCCTTTGCGTGTTATGTATATATTCCTTTACTTATGTGTATGAATGTATTATTTAATTATGACTTTCAGAGAAAGTAACTTATTGGAAAATCATAATTAAAAATATACATTCATACACATTAGTAAAGGAATATAAAACATACATACATATACGTAAAGGAATATATGTGGACATACATACATAACTCATTCTCACATTCCATTCACACAGCCACAATTGCTCCTTCTACCTACCGTTCTGAAAACCCGTTTTTAAAAAAAAAAAAAATTAAAGTTTAAAACTAAGTTAAAATTTCTTAAAATAACTTCCCTCCCTTTCCCAAACCTAAATATTGCATTTCATAAGCTCCTCCATAAAATATATCTCCTTCCCCAGCCAATGAACAACTTTACACTTGCTTTTTTTAAGTGCAAGTTCTAGGGACTTACCCTCACTGAATCCATCAGTGAAATCTACAAAGTTCACTGCGCAAGCGCTGCCTGTGCAGTCGCACGCGCTGTGAATAGACCTCAGGTCTGGAAATGCCGGCGTTCCCCGCATGCGCTGTTCCTGCTGAACGCCGGCATTTCCAACGGCCAGATGCGTGAGTAACCCGACCGTACTCACGCTTCTGGCCTGGAATTTCTGGCCCATTATCTTTCTGGAGCTAACTTCTTACTCTATCTCTCTTTATTTTATCAACTTACTGGTAGTTTTTGAACCATTAACTTTTAAAAGATTATCTGTATTGCTTTTATTTCTCTAGATTTGACCACGTCTTCTTGCAGTTTGCCTGGTTTACGATCACAAAATCATGAGATAGGTACAAGCCAGAACTCTGAGAAAAACCCATCACAGTCTTGTGCACAGACTGAGAGAGAAGGTAATGGCTATAAATTAGAACAGTGTATAACAATAGTTTTCTATTGTAAGCCCTGCCCCTTAAAATAAATATTTTGGCAAGTTCTTTTCATGTTAACAAATAAAATTACTATTGCAGTTTTAATTTGCTTAATTTCCATTTTAAAAGTTCTGTTTTTGAAAATTTCCCTCCTTTGGGCCTCTAGTCAAGTACCATTCCTTGGCTGAGAGTTGAGGCTGGGAACCTGAATCTAGGGATGGCAATGCTGTCGAGCCAAATGCTACAAGGTAAATAAGAATGGCCTTAGCTGATTCCTCTCCAGTTGTGGAAGGGGCAATGCTTTGTGTCCTCCATCAGTACCACCTTGTTCTAATAGATTTGAGGTAGGAATTTGTCATGTGAGGATGGATTCACAAGAACCAATATTTTTGCTTGCTTTGGTCTTTTTACATCTTTCATTAATACTGATTTTGTTTTTTCCCTTTCATCTATACTTCACTCATTGTTTTTTCATTTCATCTTTTACATTTTTATTCAATTTTTAGACAAATACCTATATTCACAGAAGTACAGATGAATATGTTTTAGTTTTGTTTCACTCAACTTATTCACCAGTTTAATGTGTCACCGAGGAAAGCAGCTTTTGTAGTTCTTACAAACTTCTGGACTGACTTCCCTTCAGTCGGCACGGGTAGCTTTTGTGAAATGAGCATTTAAGCAAGGGTTTGTATGTATGTAAAGTGACGTGATGCCTCAATAACATAATTATGACATTATGAATAGATTATGAAGGTTTTGCTTAAAATGTATTAAAGTCTGAATGCACTATTTTCGATTATCTATTGATTACGCCACCTATCAAAAATGGTTTATAAAAAAAAAAAAGGTATTCTCATTATGGAACTGAGCCATTCGGACGGGAAAGGTCCCAGGATCTATCACGGTAGTGGTAGGGGCTGAACAATTGGTGTCAGCATGGGATAAGGGGGGGAAGAGGGAAATCAGCCAGTGTTCCTGTCCCTCCTGTTATCCAGTAAGTCCTGCTGGAAGGTGTATGTATGGAGGCATTAGATGAGGATCAGATCCCCTGATTAAATAGCCTGCCTATACTCGCTAGGCTCATGTGACCGGTTCAGTGCGATACCCTGAGTGTGGCTGGCATCTGTGGAACTGTTCTGATCAAAGGTTTATATTTTCAATTATCCGATTTGTTTCCCATGATTTGTTTGTATATAAAATATTGACACAATTTATAGGAACTAAATAGGAACAACGAACGAAAGACTAGAGGTGCGCCATTCTTAATGTTATATGGAGTGAACCGAATTAGCTAGAACTGTGGGATGTTTTAATGGGACACAGATTTAAGGTAATTTGCAAAAGAACCAGGGGGAAGATGAGAATTTTTTAATGCAGTGAGTTGTGATCTGGGATGCGCTGCCTGAAAGGGTGGTAGAAGTAGATTCAATAATAACTTTCAAAAGGAAATTGGATAAATACTTGAAGGGGAAAATTTGCAGGGCTATGGGGAAAGAGCAGGGGAGTGGGACTAATTTGTCAGCTCTTTGAAAGAGCTGTCCCAGGCACAATGGGCCAAATGGCCACCTCCTGTGCTGTATCATTCTATCACACTGTAACGCAGGTGTCCTAAGGCGAGCTCAGGGAAGACAGAAACCTCCCGTGGAGCAGAATGTTGTTTTTCAAAACCTATAGCACACACATAAAGCAGAAGCCTAGAGGAGCTAAAATGTATTGCTGCATTGTATTTAATTCATTTTTAATCTCCTGTTATTTTTTGAATTAAAGCTAAGTATACATCACTAATACAAGTATATTCCCCTTTTGATGCAGATTTTAAATACTTGCATATTTTAGTGTTACAGACAAATGGAAATTCTTTTACATTTAAAAATTATACAAATGATATTTTAAAATTTCAGTTTATTGAATGTGATAATCTGTAATTCCCTGGTTCTGTAAATTTACCCAAATCTACTTTATAATTCACTAGAAATTTACAGAATTTCTGAAGCTATTGTATGATGGACATTGCATCTCAGAGCTTCAAAAATGTTTAATAATTGTGTATTGCAGCTGGATTTCCAAGAAATAGTCTTGAAGTTTTAACACCAGAGATTCCTGCAGAAAAAGATCGAGGGAATTGTATTACATCATTACAACTTCATCCCAAAGGCTGGGCTACATTAATTAGGTGTACAAGCAACACTGATGACCAAGAGGTGAGTGGCTTAAATGAGCCTTTAAGTGTAAGAGGTTCTGTTTCAATGTCATGTCATTTGGTGCTAGCTGAGTGCTTTTGTGCACCCAGCCAGCACACGGATTCTCAGGGTGACTACAGCAATGCAAAGTACTGTAGCTCTGATGACTCAGCCAGTTTATCCAGTGAGTCGCTCTGCCAAGGTGGTCAGGCTTTGATCTCCAGTCTGTGCTGAACTACCTGATGCGGTAGGGGTGCCCCTTTGGCGGGAGGAGAAGTTGTCCAGGGGCCCTGCTTCTGTTTGTCATCTGATAGTTGTACAGGAAACTCTTTTTTATCCGGCACCGACGGGACCAGTTTATCAAAAAGTTCAGATTACAGAGAGTTATAGTTAAAAGGTACGAGAGCTCCGTACACAGCAACAAATCCAAGCTTCCCTGTTGCTTAGCGACAGGTGCAAGAAGCCCGGCCACAGACCAAGCGTCCCTGTTGCTTAGCAACAAGTGCAGGGACCCCCGATTACACAGCCAAGAATCAAGAAACGGCCACTAATATGAAGAAAAACTTAACTGAACCTATTCCTGAATTTTGCCGGTTAACCGAGATTTCCGGTTGTTTGGGTGCCGGTAAATCGAGAGTTTCCTGTATGTGGACAACTGATAAAGACAGATTGAGCTTGGCTCTGGTTACTTCCCAACACTCCATAAGAAGCCGTATTTTAGATGGGTCAGTGGACGTGGCACCAGCTTACACCAGATGCCACTGAACATTTTTCAAGCACGCTCCTTTAGTGAGGGTGCCATTGATAAAATACGATGCAACCTATCTGAACTGATGCTATATTCCCCAGTTACACCTGTATCTGCCCGGTAAGGTCAATTATGCAATAAATATCTTGTGGTGCCCACAGGCCACAAATGGCTTCAATTGAACTGGTGGACACTGTAATGTATGTACCTTTAAGGGGAGAACTACTTTTTACAGCTCCTGTATACTGTAGTACCGGCAGTGACCACACCTGTATATAAACCCTGAGTAGTGATCTGTACAGTTAGTTCTAGAGTAACCCTCATTCAGTAAACACTTGTTGATCGTTCCCTGCAGTCTTTTGTCTGATTATTGAAGGACAAACATTAAGATACACGGATCTAACATTGGCGACGAGCAGATTCGCTCCTGGAGAACAGTGGAAGAAGGCCGAGTCCAGAAGCACGGGCATCGACCACGGGCAACCGCCCAGTCATCCAGCGGAGATTTGAGCATTGCAGGGGAGGCTGTCGAGAGCCAGGCTTGGCTTTCCAGTCACGGTGGTCCAGCGAAACGGGCTGGCAACAGGTACTGCGCAGACCCTTCCCGGACAGCGGCGGCTAGAGCCGACCGAGCGGCACAGAAAAAGGCCGAGCAGCATCGACGGGGGAGAGAGAGAGGGCAGAGCGCACAGGGCGCAGCCGGTGTTCAGGACCGAGCGGCGTCAACGGGGAGAGAGACGAGAGAGAGCAGAGCGCAGCCGGTGTTCAAGGGCCGAGCAGCGTCAACGGGGGAGAGAGGCGCGCAGGAAAACGCGAGGTGCTGCCATTGCCACGAGGACCGCAGAGAGCGGCATTGGCAGCAGCGCAGGAGCAGTGCACGAAACCCACAGGACGTCGCCATTTGCCACGAGGACCGCCGAGAGCGGCGTTGGCAGCAGCGCGGGAGACGCCATTTTAAGCCGCAGCGGGGAAGAAAGGAAAGCGCGGGAGACGCCATTTTAAGCCAGTCTAACCACACCCAAAAATGCCGAAGAGTGGCAGTATCACAGCGTTCGACAATGAAGTCGAAGATTGGACGACATATGTCGAACGCATAGAAGTATACTGCAAGGCGAATGAAGTGCCAGATGACAAGAAAGCGCTGGTATTGTTGAATTCAATGGGTGCAAAAACGTATGGCTTACTACGAAACCTAGTAACCCCAGAGAAGCCAGTAGAAAAGGATTTTGAAAACATAGTATCAATCCTACAGGACCACTTAAAGCCCACACCGCTGCTGATAGCAGAAAGATTTAAGTTTCACAAAAGGAACCAGCATAAAGATGAAAGTAATGCTGAGTATTTAACGGAACTGCGCAAGCTATCAAAACACTGCCAGTTTGGAACGGGACTAGCAGATACTTTAAGGGACAAGCTTGTGTGTGGGCTTCAAAGTGAAGGAACCCAGAAACGGCTTCTATCAGAAAAGGATCTTACGCTGGACAAGGCTTTCAGCATGGCAGTATCACACGAAGCAGCCGCACGGGGCGCTGCAGAGATACAACGGAGACCGCAAGAATATGGCACAAATGAAATGTCATACGGAACAGTGAAGTGCTATCACTGCGGCAGAACAACACACGACCATAATGATTGCTGGTTTAAGGACAAAGTGTGCACAGTGTGGAAAAGTAGGACACATAGCAAGAGTCTGCAGGTCGGGAAAGAAAACCAGCAGCAAGAAATCGCCACAGGAGAAGTACAAGAAGGTACATAAGGTGACGGAGAGTAGTTCAGATGAACAGAAAAGTGATACAGACTCCGGAAGCAAGGAGCTGGGTTGTCTGAAACTACATAATGTGATCAAAACGGAGGATCACCAAACTATCTGGGTCACGCTCAAGATAGCAGAAGGCCAAGTGAAAATGGAATTGGACACAGGATCAGCCCTAACAGTCATAAACCGAAGGGACTACAAGCGGCTATTCTCACATATGCCCTTGAGAGATACAAAGATTGTCTTGAAGACGTACACGAGGCAAAAAGTCTACCCCAAAGGAAAAATAAGGGTGAACGTTATATATAACAGCAAGGAAACACCAAAACTGGACCTATATGTATTGCCAGATGGAGGACCACCACTACTAGGACGTGAATGGATCTGGAAGATACAGCTAGTTTGGCATTCCATACAAGCACTGACTGTAGATGCCAAGAAGGATGACGACGTCACACCTGGACGACTGTCAAAAATGCTAACTGACGCACAAGAAGTGTTCCAGCAGGGACTCAGAACACTAAAAGGCATAACAGCGACGATCAAAATAGGGGAAAATGCAAGCCCAAAGTTTTTTAAGGCCAGATCGGTACCTTATGCGATCCGCCCAGCCGTCGAAGCAGAGCTGGAAGGTTTGGAACGTTCAGGAATACTGTCCAAAGTGGACTGGAGCGAGTGGGCTACACCCATCGTTCCTGCAATGAAGAGGTTGTTGAGTAATACGCCTGGGGAACCAAAGAAGGTTCGCATCTGTGGGGACTTTAAGATGACAGTGAACCCAGTCCTTCACACTGTACAATATCTGCTTCCGCGGATTGAAGATATTTTCGCCTCGCTATCTGGAGGGAAACGCTTCACTAAGATTGATCTGGCCCAGGCGTACCTGCAAATGGAGGTAGAAGAAGCCTCGAAACAGTACCTCACGATCAACACTCAAAAAGGTCTCTACCAATACAACCGGCTGGTGTTCGGAGTAGCATCAGCTCCGGCTATTTGGCAAAGGGCAATGGAACAAGTCCTGCAAGGGATTCCAGGGACCCAGTGTTATTTGGACGACATCCTGGTCACAGGCGAAAATGACAGTGATCACCTCGCCAACCTGGAGCAGGTGCTCACTAGATTGAAGGAATATGGGCTCCGAGCTAATCACCACAAATGCGAGTTTTTCCAGAAGCAGATCTCGTATTGTGGCCACATTATTGATAAAGAGGGGTTACATAAGTCCCCTGAAAAGATTGAGGCAGTAGTCAAGGCTCCAGCACCGGAAAATGTGTCACAACTGAGGTCGTTCCTCGGGCTGGTGAACTACTACCATAAGTTCTTGCCGAATTTGTCTACCGTACTACACCCACTGTACATACTGCAAACGGGGGTACCATGGAAGTGGAGTGATGAATGTAAACGAGCTTTCCAGAAGAGCAAAGCATTGATCACATCAAAAGAGGTGTTGGCTCATTTCAACCCAGCACTACCAATTCGGTTGGCGTGTGATACATCACCCTATGGCATTGGAGCGGTGCTGTCGCACAAATTCCCGGACGGCTCGGAGAGGCCAGTAGCCTTTGCGTCTCGGTCACTAACCTCAGCCGAGCGTAACTACGCCCAGATTGACAGGGAGGCCCTCAGCCTAGTGTGGGGAGTGAAAAAGTTCAATCACTATCTGCACGGGCAGAAGTTCACCTTGCTGACTGACCACCAACCACTTGTCTCCATCTTTAATCCAAAGAAGGGCGTTCCGGTGATGACTGCGCAACGGCTACAAAGATGGTCCCTTTTTCTAGGGGCGCACCAATATGAAATCGAGTATAAGGGCACGAAACAGCATGGAAACGCTGATGGGCTATCACGCCTGCCACTGCCTACTGCGGAGGAAGCACCAGCAGTGGATCCTGTCGAAATATTTCATTCGACTATAATTGAATGCTTGCCAGTAACTAACGCTGGTATAGAGAAGGAGACCCGAAATGACCCGACACGGTCTCGGGTATATGATTTGACAGTGAAGGGATGGCCAGCACATGGCGACTCACTGTTGCCAGCATTCTCATCCAGAAGAGAACAGCTGTCAGTATACCAGGGGACCTTGATGTGTGGATCCCGAGTGGTAATTCCACCCAAGTTAAGGGAGAGAGTGCTCAATGAGCTTCACGAAGGTCATCTGGGAGGGGTGAAAATGAAAAGCCTTGCTAGGGCTTATGTGTGGTGGCCAGGGATCGATCAGCAAATCGAGGACCTGACAAAGAGCTGCTCAGGATGCCAGAAGGTTCAAAATGCACCACCACATGCCCCTCTACACCCATGGGAGTGGCCCTCCTCTCCATGGCAACGGGTGCATATTGATTTTGCTGGTCCATTCATGGACTCAATGTTTTAATAGCCGTGGATGCACACTCGAAATGGCCTGAGGTGATCAAAATGTCCTCCACCACCACGGAGAAAACTATTGCAGTCCTACGGACCATTTTTGCCAGGAACGGCTTGCCAGAGCAGATTTGCTCTGCTAACGGATCACAATTTGTGTCCGAAGAGTTTCGAAGATTTATGAAAAGGAATGGGGTAAGGCATTACACATCCGCCCCGTATCATCCAGCCACAAATGGATTGGCTGAGAGGTTCGTACAAACCTTTAAAAAAGCAGTAAAGGCCATGTGCGATGACGACATTCCACTGCAGCATAAGGTGGACAATTTCCTGTTAGCCTACAGATATGCGACACATGCAGTCACCAACCAGGCCCCGGTCATGATGTTCTTTAACCGAAGGTTGAGATCTCGTCTGGATTTGCTCAGACCAAATGTACGAAGAGATGTTGAGAGTGAGCAATTCCAGCACATCAATGAGAAGCCGACGAGCTTCAATGTAGGGCAACCGGTCTTGGCCCGTGACTACCGAACAGAGAAATGGCAACCAGGAACAATATGCACAAGGCAGGGGCCACTAATGTACACAGTGGATGTTGGAGAGAACATTGTGAGACGCCATGCTGACCAGATCCTAGTCACAGGAACGAGTCCACCCCATGTCTCGGCCATACGTACCTGGTGAGGAACCCGACGTACAGGTCGCATCTACCTCAGAAACAATAGCATTGGAAGCTGATGAATCAACTGACGACAGGGTGCTAGCATCGCCTCCGCACCAAGAGCGAGACACTCGGGAAAGGCGTTATCCAGAAAGAATCAGGAAGCCTCCCCAAAGACTGAATTTATAAATAGACTATTTTCAGCTAATGTTGCATGTTAAAAGTGTTAATTGTAATTAGTTTGATATTTAATTGTTAAATGAGTGTTATGGTACTGTTAATCTAAAAGGGGAGGAATTGTAATGTATGTACCTTTAAGGGGGAGAACTACTTTTTACAGTTCCTGTATACTGTAGTACCGGCAGTGACCACACCTGTATATAAACCCTGAGTAGTGATCTGTACAGTTAGTTCTAGAGTAACCCTCATTCAGTAAACACCTGTTGATCGTTCCCTGCAGTCTTTTGTCTGATTATTGAAGGACAAACATTAAGATACACGGATCTAACAGACACCAAATACTCATACTCAGTGGGCGCTCTGACATGTGCCAGGGCTCTGATCGTGGGCGAACAGGTGGAGGAATTGCTTTCGATGCTCTTATACTTGCTGGATCCGTATATAGTGCCGTTTGCCAGCCCCAGGAGCAGACTCACCAGGAAGTTATCTGACCTCTAATACAATAGCAAAATACTGCAGATGCTGGAAATCTGAAACAACAACAGAAAATGCTGGAAACACTCAGCAGGTCGGGTAGCATCGTGGAGAGAGAAACAGAGTTAACGTTTCAGGTCGCAGACCCCGCGTCAGAACTGGAAAAAGTCATCTGACCTGCTTGCCAGGTCACTCTGCGTCCCTTGTGACCAAAGTTTACATAGAATCTACAGCACAGGCCATTCAGCCCAGCTCATCTATGCTGGTGTTTATACTTTGTTTTATTCGTTTGCAGGATGTGGGGGTCGCTGGCGAGGCCAGCATTTATTGCCCATCCCTAATTGCCCTTGAGAAAGTGGTGGTGAACCGCTGCAGACCATGATACTTCTTTGTAGCGGTTTTTGGTACAATGCGTGACTTGCTCGGCCATTTCAGAGGGCAATTAAGGGTCAACCACATTGCTGTGGGTCTGGAGTCACATATAGACCAGACCAGGTAAGGATGGCAGATTCCTTTCCCTAAAGGACATTAGTGAACTAGATGGGTTTTTACAACAATCCGGTAGTTACTTGGTCAGCATTACTGATACTAGCTTTTTATTCCAGATTTATTCAGTTAACAGAATTTAAATTCCCCAGCTGCCGTGGTGGGATTTGAACTCTCATCTCTGGATCATTAGTCCATTACTAGTCCAGTAACATAACCACTGTGCTACTGTAGCGTACCGTAGTCCACGCCAGCCTCCTACCATTCTAATTATTGGTTCTAACCCTGCCCCCATATCTCTCTCTCCTTCTCCCTCATGTATGCATCAAAGCTCCTCTTAAATGTGTCAATGCTATGACGATGAAGAGACTTGCATAAATATAGCACCTTTCACCACCTTGTGACGTCCCAAAGCACTTTACAGCCAATGAAGTGCTTTTTGAAGTGTAGTCACTGTTGTATTGTGGGAAACGCGGAAACCAATTTGCGCACAGCAAGATCTCACAAACAGCAATGTGATAATGACCAAATAATCTGCTTTAGTGAAGTTGGTTGAGGGATAAATATTGGTCAGGACACTGGGGAGAACTCCCCTGCTCCTCTTCGAAATAGTGCCATGGGATCTTTTACATCCACCTGAGAGAGCTGACATGGCCTCAGTTCAATGTCTCATCCAAAAGATGGCATCTCTGACAGTGCAGCGCTCCCTCAGTACAGCACTGAAGCGCTGGCCTAGAATTTGTGCTCAAGTCTCTGGAGTGGGACTTGACCCCACAGCCTGTAGCTCATAGGTGAGAGTGCTATCAATGAGCCACAGCTAACACTTCATAATGCTATGTGCTTCAAGCAGTCCATGTGGCAGCAAGTTCCACACTGTCACCTAACTGTCAGTGTAAAGAAATTGCTCCTAAATTCTTTACTTACCCAATAACCAGGGTGATGCCGATGAACACATAGTAATGCTAGTTGTGGGTCTTTTTCAATTCAGTCTCTGAGATTGTGTTGTGGAATAAACCATATTGGAATTGATTTGATGGATGGGGCATTGAGTAAAGGTCTGATGGAGGGGAGAGACAGGCTTCAATGAATTGAAGGACCTTATCACTAATAACAATCAAGCAGCAAATTCATTCTCCTTATCGCGTATCAGAAATTTACTGGGGCTGCATTTCATTTTCAAAAGTCTCCTATTTAAAGAGAGCATAATGTTATGTTGGTGGCTATCCTATATTTATGCCCCCTTGTTCTGGACTCGCCTACAAGTAGAAACAGTTTCTCCACATCCACCCTCTCTAACTCATTCATCACTTTGAACATCACTGTCGGGACTCCTCTTGCTCTTCTCTGTTCCAGAGAAAAGAGCCCAAGCCTGCTTAATCTTTCCAGATGGTTGTATCCTCTCAATCTTGGTAACATCTTTATAAATCTTTTCTGCATGTGCTCCAGTGCTTCAATATCCTTTTGTAGTATGGAGACCAGAACTAGCGTGGTATATAAATTTCACATAACCCCCCCCCCCGGCTACAATGAGCATTGTGTTGAAAAATACAACCAAAAATTTATGGAACAGTCTCCTTAAGTTGTAAGAAAAAAGGGGCTGAATCTTGGGCACTGTAATAAATAAGTAGTGAAGTGTTGTTTGGTCCAGGCTGCAGAATGGGTGCGTAACCAGGACATTGGTGAAGTGGCTTAAGTAGTGTTTTGAAGCCACCGTCCTGTGAAGCACTCTCCCCTGTGGTGCTGGGAAGGATTCCCTAATAAAGAGCCCTCCACTGGGAATGGTCACCCACACCAGGTGCCAGAATATTCTGACAGGGCGTATCCTGACCGAAGACCAAGGCAAGGAATTTTGAGAGCATGCAACAGCAGATAATTTGTGCATGCAGAATGGAATGGCATGGAGGGAAATCTGAGAGATGATTTAAGTTGTGACATGGAGGCACCCAAGGGCCATCTCTTAAACCATTTGAGAAGTCTGAGCTGTCAAAGCCACTAATCTAACCCAGCCCTTCCTAGGTGCGCAAATTCCTGATCTTGCTCCCAGTGAGCAAGGCTTCATACTGGGAATGCACATTCATCAAGTGTACATAAGAACATAAGAAATAGGAGCAGGAGTTGGCCATTTGGCCCTTCGAGCCTGCTCCGCCATTCAATAAGATCATGGCTGATCTTCTACCTCATCTCCACTTTCCTGCACTATCCCCATATCCTTTGATTCCCTGAATATTCAAAAATCTATCGATCTCTGTCTTGAACATACTCAACGACTGAGCCCCCACAGCCCTCTAGGATAGAGAATTCCAAAGATTCACCACCCGCTTAGTGACGAAGTTTCTCCTTATCTCAGTCCTAAATGGCCGACCCCTTATTCTGAGACTGTGACCCCCTGGTTTTGACTCCCTTGCATTTACCCTGTCAAGCCCTGTAAGAATTTTGTATGTTTCAATGAGATCACCTCTCATTCTTCTAAACTCTAGAGAATATAGGCCTAGTCTACTCAATCTCTCCTCGGGACATTCCCCCCATCCGAGGAATCAGTCTTGTGAACCTTTGTAGCACTCCCTCTATGGCAAGTATATCCTTAGGTAAACAGACCAAAACTGTCTCACCAGGGCCCTATATAATTGCAGTAAGATGTCTTTACTCTTGTACTCAAATCCTCTTGTAATAAAGGCCAACATACCATTTGCTTTCCTAATTGCTTGCTGTACCTGCATGTTAACTTTCAGTGATTCATGTACAAGGACACCAGGTCCCCCTGAACACCAACATTTCCCAATCTCTCACCATTTAAAAAATACTCTGCTGTTCTATTTTTCCTACCAAAGTGGATAACTTCACATTTCTCCACATTATATTCCATTTGCCATGTTCTTGCCCACTCACTTAGCCTTGTGTATATCTCCTTGAAGCCTCCTTGCATCCTCCTCACAACTTACATTCCCACCCAGCTTTGTATCATCAGCAAACTTGGATATATTACATTTGGTCCCCTCATCCAAATCATTGATGTAGATTGTGAATAGCTGAGGCCCAAGCACTGATCCTTGCGGTACCCCACTAGTTACAGCATGCCAACCCGAAAATGACCTGTTTATTCTTACTCTGTTATTTGTCCGTTAACCGATCCTCAATCCATGCTAGTATATTACACCCAATCCCATGAGCCCTAATTTTGTTTAATAACCTCTTGTGTGGCACCTTATCGAATGCCTTCTGAAAATCCAAATACACCACATCCACTGGTTCCTCCTTATCTATTCTGCTAGTTACAACCTCAAAAAACTCTATCACAGATTTGTCAAACATGATTTCCCTTTCATAAATCTGTGTTGACTCTGCCCAATCCTATTTCTAAGTGCCCTGTTACCACGTCCTTAATAATAGATTCTAGCATTTTCCCTACTATTGATGTCCGGCTAACTGGCCTGTAGTTCCCTGTTTTCTCTCTGCCTCCTTTCTTAAATAGTGTCCACTTCATTCACTATTATAAGGAGGTACACAGATCGGAAGCTTTTGCAATCTGAAAGGTAGGCCTTAGCGCTAGTTTTGGCTTGAGAAACATAGAAACATAGAGATAGGAACAGGAGTAGGCCATTCGGCCCTTCGAGCCTGCTCCGCCATTCAATGAGATCATGGCTGATCTTCGTCTGAGATCATAGCTGATCTTACCAGTTCAGTACCCCGTCCCCGCCTTTTCTCCGTAACCCTTAATCCCCTTAGCCTTCAGAAATATATCCAATTCTCTCTTGAAAATATTTATTGAATTAGCCTTCACAGCCCTCTGGCAGGGAATTCCACAGGCTCACCACTCTTTGAGTGAAGAAATTCTTCCTCATCTCTGTTTTAAATGATTTGCCCGCTATTTTTAGACTGTGGCCCCTGGTTCTGTGCTCCCCTGCCATTGGAAACATTCTCTCTGAATTCAGCCTGTCCAGGCCTGCCATAATTTTATATGTTTCGATGAGATCCCCTCTCAATCTTCTAAACTCCAGTGAGTACAAGCCCAAACTATTCAATCTCTCCTCGTAGGTCATTCCCGCCATTCCAGGTATCAGCCTGGTGAATCGCCGCTGCACTCTTTCCATGGCAAGAACATCCTTCCGCAGATGGGGCGACCAAAACTGTACACAATACTCCAGATGCGGTCTCACCAACACCTTGTACAGCTGTAGTAAGGTATCCCTATTCCTATACTCGAACCCCCTTGATATGAAGGCCAACATACCATTTGCCTTCTTAATCGCCTGTTGCACCTGCATGCTCTCCTTCAGTGACTGGTGCACAAGAACACCCAGGTCCCTCTGCACTTCCCCATCTCCCAATCTATTGCCATTTAGATAATAATCCACCCTCCTGTTTTTACCCCCAAAGTGGATAACCTCGCATTTATCCACATTATAGTGCATCTGCCACGTATCCGCCCATTCCCCCAACCTGTCCAAATCGCACTGTAGCCTCCTGACATCCTCATCAGAGCCCACCCCTCCTCCTAGTTTAGTGTCGTCAGCGAATTTGGAAATATTGCATCCAATTCCCTGATCCAGATCATTTATATATATATTGTGAACAGCTGGGGTCCCAGGACAGATCCTTGCGGCACCCCGCTGGTCACTGCCTGCCACTCCGAAAACGAGCCGTTTATTCCAACTCTCTGTTTTCTATCCGCCAGCCAGTTCTCTATCCACGTTAATACTTTGCCCCCAATCCCATGAGCCTTAATTTTGCATGATAAGCTTTTGTGTGGAACCTTATCGAAGGCTTTCTGGAAGTCAAGGTACACCACATCCACTGGCTCTCCCCCATCTATTTTACCAGTTACTTCCTCAAAAAATTCCAGCAGATTAGTCAAACACGATTTACCCTTTGTAAATCCATGTTGACTCTGTCCGATCCTTTCCCCATTTGTCAAGTGCTCCGCTATTTTATCCTTAATAATGGACTCTAGCATTTTGCCCACAACCGATGTAAGGCTTACTGGTCTATAATTCCCTGCTTTCTCTCTACCCCCCTTTTTAAATATTGGGGTAACATTAGCTACCCTCCAATCCACGGGTACTGTTCCCGAGTCAATGGAGTTCCGGAAGATGATCCTTAGAGCATCTGCTATCTCCAGGGCCACCTCCTTAAGTACCCTAGGATGTAGTTTATCAGGCCCCGGGGATTTGTCGGCCTTCAGTCCCCTCAACTTACCCAACACCATATCCCTAGAGATACTAATTTCTGTCAGCTCCTCCCTCTCATTAGTCCCTATGTTTGCCGATATTCCTGGGAGGTTATTTGTGTCCTCCTTTGTGAATACAGAACCAAAGTATGAGTTTAATTGGTCTGCCATTTCCTTATTCTCCATTATATATTCTCCCGAATCGGACTGCAAGGGACCGACTTGGGATTTTACCAGTCTTTTCCTCCTGATATACCGATAAAAGCTTTTGCAGTCTGTCTTTATGTTTGCTGCAAGTTTACTTTCGTATTCTATTTTCCCCTTCCTGATTAATCCCTTTGTCCTCTTTTGCTGTATCCTGTACTGCCCCCAATCTTCCGGTCTGGTGCTTTTTTTTGCCAGTTGATATGCCCTTTTTTTTGATTTTATGCTGTCCCTAATTTCCCTCGTTATCCACGGTTGAGTCACCTTTTTAGGTTTATTTTTATGCCAAACCGGTATAAACATGTTCTGGAATTCTTCCATTCTATCTTTGAATGCTTGCCATTGTCTATCCACTGTCAATCCCCCCAGAAACACCACCCAATCAATCTTACCCAATTCCCGTCTCATACCCTCGTAAAATAATCTCTCATAGGAGCAGTAAACTAAGATGACCAAAAATGTACATGCGGGGAGACCTAAATATAAATGAAATAGATAGAGGACAGAGCAGAGGTACTCTGCTTTTTTGGTTTTGTACTAACCATAGGAGATACACAAGAACAAACTAAGTTGTCTTGGTCACTGAATTTCTCTTCCTTTTGGATAAATAGTTTGCATCCACTTAGTTTATCTACCAAATACCAAGTATTTGGTACTTAACTGTTGGACCAGCACTTTATAAACCCCCTTACAGTTTTTTCTTCTAAGTATGTTGAAAGGCCATGAAGGAGCTCAGTAATCTCTAATGTGTTTATGTTTTCACTAGTGGACTTGCATCTATGAATTCCAAGATGGGCCTCCAGTTCGGGCGTCCTCTCCTCGTTGCTCTCTCTCCCTCACGCACTACATTGAAGAAGCTAACGTGGGCCGTGGTTACATAAAGGAACTTTGCTTCAGTCCGGATGGCCGACTGATTTGCTCTCCTTTTGGTTATGGAATCCGCTTGTTGGGTTTTGACAGCCAGTGCAATGAACTGTGTGATTGCTTACCCAGAGAAGCAACTGCACTGCAGGAAATCAGAACTATTTACTCTCACAGTGATGTTGTGCTTACAACCAAGTTTTCACCCACTCATTGTCAGCTTGCCTCTGGGTGCCTTAGTGGACAGGTTTACCTGTACCAGCCAAAGTTTTAAATAACCTGAATTACTTGCTGGAAGTTTTGAACACAAAGCAAAAGTAAATTGTTTTAATAATTAGAGCAGATCAAAATTAGTGATTTAAAGTTTAAGGTATTTGATGTCAGGGTTCAGAATACAAATCCAACGTGGTTTTCAGTGCAATACAATGAACCAGTAAGTCTCATAACACGTACATCTACAACAGGTGAAGCTGTTTCATTTCTGCAGTTTGCTGCCTATAAAGAATGGACATTTACTCTGTGTGCTAGTAATTCATAGCTGCAGGTAATGTTAAATTATATCAGCAATTACATATTAAATTTTGTTAGCTTGGATTTTGTACATATAATCTTGAAAAATGTAGTTCAGTTGGTGAAAAATCAAATGAGTTGAATAAAAGCATTGTTGGTCCATTCAGAAGCAGCATTAAGTTTGGCCTTGTATTACTTTAAGCTAGTGTGTTTTTTTTGTTAAAATGCAATATTTGCAAAAATATTAGTTAACTTTTCTGTAAGTATTTAGTGAAAGTGCAAGTAAATTATTTAATTTCGGGTGCAAATGTGGTTGATGTGTGAAAATTAAACATTACCAAGTACTGTACTTCAAACACCCAAAAAGTGAATATCTATAATCTCGTACCGGTATAAAATTCACACGGTTACCGAATATTAGTCAATTTTCAATAAAGCTATTGGCATGATCCAAATTTCATCGCTGTTGATAAATTTTCTGTATTTGTAACACTAAATTGTAATTCCAATGCTTGTGAATGTTAATGAATTTACTGTAGTGTATATAAAGCACTCGGCATAAGCCAGTGCTGTTAATAAACATTCTGTACTTGTAACACTGAATTGTAATACTAATATGACGTACTGGCATGTAATTATTGCGCATATAAAACCCACAAAAGGCGTTTTCTAATGACATTGTTTGAGCCATATACATTTCACTGACTGTTTTGATGCTTCGTGTGAGGTAGGAAAGTGGAATTTAGTCAGCTGATATTTGTACTAATAATTGAATTGTTAATCCCTGCTTACAATGTATGTACAGTCTACTGATAAATCAGTCATTTCTTGCACTAACATTTTTTGAATTATCCAGTCATTTGAATTGAATATACATAATGTAGGAGTTTCGTGCCAAAAATTTGTATGATCAGATTTAAGTGACCTTGAATTAAGAGGACTAGACTAATACAAGTTGAATTGGTTGATATGTAAAAACATTTAATTGTGATTTTTATTGTTAACCCTCTGTACTGAGTGACATCTGCTTACAAAATTTATATCCCAAAACCATCTTCAAACATTAACATCTTAAATCACGTCACACTGAAATTGTGTGGGGGACGGGGTAGAGATCACAAGACCGGTTATCTTTTATTTTAATTTTTAAATTATTTCAAGAAGCCAATCATTACAAACAAATCTATATATATAAAGCGGCTCTTCTGTCTGTCCGTTCTCTATACGTTTGAAAGTTAGAGCGTACCGACGCGCGCATCGCCTCAAAAGAAAGCTTGCGATTCCGGACCGGTCATTGGCGTATTTACGTTTCGGCCGCAAAAAAATCCCGCCCGCGGTATCCGAAAAACGTTCAGCCTTCCGCTCATTAGCATCTCATTAGCGACCGTGTGACGTCGAGGTCGACCAATCGGACGGCGGGTTCCTTCCTACAGTTGAGTGTCGAGTGACTCGACGATTGACCAATCCTACGCTTCGGTGACCTGACCGGTCGACCAATCGGTGCGTGTGTGGGCGGGCCTTATCCTTCTGAACTGAGGTGAGTGGCCGCCATCTTGATTTTTCACGATTTTTTCCCCACACTTTCAGTGTGTTAGGGAAGTAAGGTAAATATTTGAATTGTGTTAGGGAATTAATTAACAATTTATTTGAGTTTTATATTGTGTTTAGCAACCCCCCCCTCCTCCTCACCCTCGCGCAGGGGGAACTCGGGGCCTGAAGCTCAAAAAATTTCTCTCTCTCTTTCTTCCTTCTCTCTCCTTCTCCTCTTCCCTCTCCTCCTCCTCTTCCCTCTCTCCTCTTCCCTCTCCTCCTCTTCTCTCTCTCTCTCTACTTCCCCCCTCTCAGGTTTCACGGTGTCGCGGATGGAGCGCGGGCGGGCCGCCCGAAGTTTCCCGCTCGCTAACGGCCGCCAAGCCGCCCTTGCCTGCTCCCCGCGGGCCGCCTCGCACTGACCGCGCAAGCGCCGCCCGCCCGCAGCGGCCGTCCATCAGCCGCACGATACGCGGGGGACCTCGGCTCCGGTCCGTCCCGGCCTCAGAACCCAATCGCGCCTTAAGCGCTAGGCCCTGCACGGCCGCTATCGCAACGGCACCGGACCTCGGGCGCTAGGCAGGGGGAGGGGCCGGAGAGAGGGACAGAGGGGGGTAGGGAGGGATAGGACAGGGAGAGGACATGACGGGGAGAGGGGGGACACACAGGGGCAGGGAGACCAAGCGCCCCAAAATTGCCCTCGCAACGCGGGGCTCCCCAGCTAGTCCATATATATAAAAGAGCTCTTCTGTCTGTCCGTGTTCTATACGTTTGAAAGTTACAGAGCGTACCGACGCGCGCGTCGCCTCAAAAGAAAGCTTGCGATTCCGGACCAGTCATAGGTGTATTTACCTTTCGGCCGGACAAAAACCGCGCCCACAGTATCCGAAAAACATTCAGCGTTCCGCTCATTAGCATCTCATTAGCGACCGTGTGACGTCGAGGTCGACCAATCGGACGGCGGGTTCCTGGCGCGTGCCGTCCTACAGTTGAGTGTCGAGTGACTCGACGATTGACCAATCCTACGCTTCGGTGACCTGACCGGTCGACCAATCGGTGCGTGTGTGGGCGGGCCTTATCCTTCTGAACCGAGGTGAGTGGCCGCCATCTTGATTTTTCACGATTTTTTCCCCCACACTTTCAGTGTGTTAGGGAAGTAAGGTAAATATTTGAATTATGTGTTAGGGAATTAATTAACAATTTATTTCAGTTTTATATTGTGTTTAGCAACAGTAGGAAATAAAGTGATCCCCTAACCGCCGCCGTCCCCAAACCGGCGTTTTTAAAAATCAAAAACTTTCTCTCTCTTCCCTCTCTCCCTCTCCTCTTCCCTCTACTTCCCCCTCTCAGGTTTCACGGTGTCGGGGCCGTAGCGCGGGCGGGCCGCCCGAAGTTTCCCGCTCGGTAACGGCCGCCTCGCGCCGCCCGCACTGATTACAGCCGGGGGGGGGGGCGGGGCTCTCGGCCGGGGGGGCGGGGCTTGGAGAGAAGAGGCCGCCAGTTGCGAAGCCGCCTTGACGCCGGCACGCATGCGCACGGCCCGCCACTGCGTCTAGGCTTTTGGTCTGCGCAGTGGCGTCGGTGAGAAGTTGTTGGCTGGAGAGGGAAGAGATGCTTTGAGGAGATGTAGTGAAAGTCAAATCAGGTCCTGGAGTCTGCAGGAATTAAAGATTAATCTGGACACCACTGTGAGCAAACTGGGGGGGGGGTGAAGAGAGAGCGACTGGGGGGGGAGAGAAGAGAGAGCGACTGGGGGGGGAGAGAAGAGAGAGCGACTGGGGGGGGGAGAGAAGAGAGAGCGACTGGGGGGGGGGGAGAAGAGAGAGCGACTGGGGGGGGGGGAAGAAGAGAGAGCGACTGGGGGGGGAGAAGAGAGAGCGACGGGGGGAAGAGAGAGCGACTGGGGGGGGAGAAGAGAGAGCGACTGGGGGGGGAGAAGAGAGAGCGACGGGGGGGGAAGACAGCGACTGGGGGGAAGAGAGCGACTGGGGGGGGGAAGACAGCGACTGGGGGGAAAGAGAGCGACTGGGGGGGGGAAAGAGAGCGACGGGGGGGGGAAAGAGAGCGACGGGGGGGGGAAGAGAGCGACTTGGGGGGGGGGAAGAGAGCGATTGGGGGGGGGAAGAGAGAGCGACTGGGGGGGAAGAGAGCGACTGGGGGGGGAAGAGAGCGACTGGGGGGGAGAGGGGGGGAGAGACTGGGGAAGAGCGACTGGGGGGGGAAGAGAGCGACTGGGGGGGAAGAGAGCGACTGGGGGGGGAGAGAGCGACTGGGGGGGGGAAGAGAGCGACTGGGGGGGGGAAGAGAGCGACTGGGGGGGGGAAGAGCGACTGGGGGGGGGGGAAGAGAGCGACGGGGGGGAAGAGAGCGACTGGGGGGGGGAAGAGACAGCGACTGGGGGGGGAAGAGATGCGACTGGGGGGGGGAAGAGACAGCGACTGGGGGGGGGAAGAGACAGCGACTGGGGGGGGGAGAACGAGACAGCGACTGGGGGGGGGAAGAGACAGCGACTGGGGGGGGAAGAGACAGCGACTGGGGGGGGAGGAAGAGACAGCGACTGGGGGGGGAAGAGACAGCGACTGGGGGGGGAAGAGACAGCGACTGGGGGGGGGGAAGAGACAGCGACTGGGGGGGGAAGAGACAGCGACTGGGGGAGACAGCGACTGGGGAAGAGACAGCGACTGGGGGGGGAAGAGACAGCGACTGGGGGGAGCAGCGACTGGGAAGAGACAGCGACTGGGGGGGGAAGAGACAGCGACTGGGGGGGGGAAGAGACAGCGACTGGGGGGGGAAGAGACAGCGACTGGGGGGGGGAAGAGACAGCGACTGGGGGGGGAAGAGACAGCGACTGGGGGGGGAAGAGACAGCGACTGGGGGGGGAAGAGACAGCGACTGGGGGGGAGGGAAGAGACAGCGACTGGGGGGGGAAGAGACAGCGACTGGGGGGGGAAGAGACAGCGACTGGGGGGGAGGGGAAGAGACAGCGACTGGGGGGGGGAAGAGACAGCGACTGGGGGGGAAGAGACAGCGACTGGGGGGGAAGAGACAGCGACTGGGGGGGGAAGAGACAGCGACTGGGGGGGAAGAGACAGCGACTGGAGAGCGACTGGGGGGGGAAGAGACAGCGACTGGGGGGGGAAGAGACAGCGACTGGGGGGGGGAAGAGACAGCGACTGGGGGGGGGAAGAGACAGCGACTGGGGGGGGAAGAGAGCGACTGGGGGGGGAAGAGACAGCGACTGGGGGGGAAGAGACAGCGACTGGGGGGGGGAAGAGACAGCGACTGGGGGGGGAAGAGACAGCGACTGGGGGGGGGAAGAGACAGCGACTGGGGGGGGGAAGAGACAGCGACTTGGGGGAGAGAGGGGGGAAGAGACAGCGACTGGGGGGGGAAGAGACAGCGACTGGGGGGGGAAGAGACAGCGACTGGGGGG